>NW_020170481.1:161713-194461 GCF_000524195.1 Echinococcus granulosus
CAGTCTCAGAGGTGAAAGAGCCAAAAGTGACGCTATTCACGCTGGTGACATACAAGCCAAATAAGCGTAACTCACCCCACGTAAGTAAGATTGTTAAATATGAACGTTTTTTTGGGATCGAACCCCACAGCAATAATATCCTTGGCGTTCTCCCTCGCCAATTCGATAATCTCATTCATGGGGATATTTTTCCACAAGAACTTTTCATCATCAGTAAGTTGGATAACCAAGGGCACATTGAAGACATCTTGGATCCACTTGGTGAGAATGAAGGGAATGAGGTGGCCCACGTGGAGAGAGGAAGAGGAGGGACCACGACCAGTGTAGAGATAGAAGGGTTTGCCGCTCTCGTACATCGCCAGGATTTGCTCAAGGTCTCGATGCGCAAAAAAGATGCCTCGACGAATCAAATGGTGCGGTGGTTTCCCTGTCGCCTTTTCAAAACGTTCAAGAAGAGTGGACTCAATTTTAGAGCAGCCAAAACGTTCGATCAGTCTGGCATAGTCGACACCGGAATCAGAGGCCGCTTTTACATCCCATGGTGTTACAATATCGTCACCCTCAGCAGCCATCTTAAAAGAAATACAGAAATTTGTATCTCAATGGCGCGTAGCTGTGCATAAATTACGAACACTATGAGCCAACTAACTAAATAGACTCCAAGTCGCAAAAAAGTTAGATTCGCTTTGTTTAACAATAAATAACTAAAATGCAGGAATGGGGTTACAGTTAAAACGCACATTTTATGCACTGGGCCAGAAGAAAAGAAACTTGGAGTTAAATATGAATCATGCAAATCAAGATGAACAAGAAAGCAAAGGCTGAATAGGATAAGCAAGAATCGGGATGTAAACTCAAACCACATGAATACACAGGGGAAAACTTATGACAAATATAACAAAATAAGTTCCTCTTCAAATATAAGCTAGATATAAATGGAGGTAAAATAGACGACACCAGGCGGGGAACGGAGAACGCAAACATCCACACCAGATTCGTACAATTATCACCAACGTAAGAGCAACTTAAACATACGAAAAATCCTCCGTTCAAGTAAACAGCTATTTGTTCTTTTATTAGCACATCCAAATAAATTTTGTTATTTGATGACAAGTGCAATGGAGGCTAAGCTGTAGAGAGATGCTTTTCACAAGGAAATGCCGCCGTTTATGTTTAAATTAAACCTTGTCAACGCTTTTCTTTGAAATATTGAAAAAAGTTTAATAAGGCCTTCGATAATAGGCAACAAATAAACTACATATTTAACACTAAACCCCTTTAGTAGTGAGCAAAGCCTAAATAACGGTTCTATAGCCTGGAATTTATAGCCACTGACTCGGTTTGATTTGAGCAGTCACGCTAGACCCAGATTACTTTGATTCATTCCTGCCATTTTATAAGTTGCTCGCATCACCATCCCCACCCACCCGACACAATGGGGCAGGAAAAAGCCACCTCCCGAACCTTTGCACTTTTACCCAACAAACTAATAACAAAACTATACAAAAGAAGAACCAAAAATAAAGACGGTTTACATCGTGACAGCATGAGCAGCAAGAAACGTCTAAATGAGGGTTAAGAAGGAAAAACGGAAGGAGGGGAATGGTGATGGAAACAGCTGCAACCCCCACCCTTCGCTTATATGTAAACCGATTGTGTTCGCTCATCCTGACCGTCTTTGTGATTGAGACTGGAGAGTTGGGGGAAGAGGGGCGACTCCGATGTTCCCATTAGCATTCTCTCTCTTGCCTGCGTGTCTGGTGCGGCATGAACCCGTCGCATGGTCACCACCTCGCCTGCACTGTAGATGTACGCCTCGTTGTATTGTAGTCGATCTGATAAAACAACGACAAAAGAGCACATTGTGAACCAATCAACATTTGTTGCGCAAGAACGAAAATTATTAAACCGAATTCCACTAATAGATTTTACCAATAATTTGATCCAGTTTCAATCGCTGCTCATTTTCAAGGTCAAAACATATTCTACTTAAATATAAAATAAGTAGCAAGTGTACAAACCTTGCTGCTCCAATTGTCGAGCGGACTGTTGGGAGGCGAGGTGAGCCACCGTCTGGTGCTTGTGCAAGTGACTGCTTAGCGTGAAGAGATGCTGTGCCTCTAGAGAGGAGGCCGAGAAGAAGGTCAACTTTCGACCTGAGGTCAGGTGAATTATGAAGCTCGCGTGCTGTGATGAGGAGGAGAGGTAAGGAACAATGACAGTGGCTGTGTATAATTGATAAACAAAAAAGATTATTAAAAATACTCCTTTCGAATGGAATTGGTCGCACAATACAATGCTGACACGAAAAATGAGCAGGAACTACGGAGATTTTGGTTTAGCCTTCATTTGCTATTATTTTTGTCTATATGCGCAACCTGCTTACAGTGATGCTTTATCCACACCCCACGTCTCTTAGGTGGATATCAATAAATTCGGCATTTGAATAAGAACTCGAGATAGGGGGGTGGATGATCGAACTATGGGAGGAGTCCTTCCAAATATTCTTCGGCGATTTATGACTTCCAATCCATTTGAAGATCTTATATTCCTCACTGCAGCTTTAAGAGCGCATTAAACACCGCCTGACACACCCCAGATATGTGGAATCTAAGTCCTGAAATGTGGGTTAAACCTATTTCAGCAACGGCTCCAACTTTCACAGATTAACTGAATAGGTCGTCCCAATAAGGTGGGCAAACAACACACAACAGTGAACTGCCATACCACATACTCCACAAACACAACGTTGCCGTAGGATTTTATAGACCAATTTGACAATTCTAGCTTCTGACCTGCAAGTAGAAATTGGGGATTGACATAAACACGAATGCCTTATCAAAAGGGAATGTGACACCTTTTGGACAACCGTGAGTAATCGTGTCTGTGGGTAAATGGAAGCAAGAGGTCAAAATTCTGCCTTAGGGCGAGCTCCAAAAGGCAGCATGGCCGCTAGCCCTAGTGAAAAGTGCACAAGCAAGCAGCGATGAGTTGAACCACAATTTCTAAATCATATACACTTCTTTCTCATCCGCGTGTGTCCCGATTTTATTAGCTGTAAGGCACGGTGGTGAGCACATTCGCATCGTGAATTGTCACTCTATGGAAGGCGGCACATGAAAATAAAATCGCCAAATACGAGTAGTCACTTGGATAGACTAAACTTTTATGACTGAAAATTAACAATGCAAAAGTTTAGAAAAAAAACTGTATTCGTTTTAATGACACACTTTGCCCATTCGTCTCCACGAGGATTTGCATCGGAGACAATCGTGGATAGCTGTCCAACTCGGCAATCGCGGGTAATATTTTAGTGGAAAATTTTCGCATGAGTAAAAAAAATAAGTCGGCCCCCTTTGTTATCATAACTGTTTTACTTCTTGCTTGGCGTTTGAATTAAGACGGGATGGAATAGTTGGAAAAAATATGACGGTCAACGGTAAATGGTGGATTTGGAGCGGATAAGAAATACCACATTTTTTACCTAAAAATGTGTTTTTTTTATGCTACCATAAGGCTGTGTTTAGCCTGCTGATTCACGAAAAGCCCGAACAAGTTGATGGAGACCATCACTAAATGCCCTCAAAAGCCATTTTACAGAGCCAATCACATTTCGAGGAGAAAGAATAAATAGGCTTGAGAAAAAAATAGTGAACTATTTTTTTTCAAGGAATGAGATGATTGATAACATGGATTAGTTGTTACGCCAACTAACTGCGCATAAATCAACTGTAGTGTTTTTGCAGGACTATCTTAGCCGCAATGGCACGTGCCAACTGGATTTGCGTGCGGGTATGCAAGGGGCGGTTGTTAGTCCGCAGGTCCTAACGCAAGCACAGAGGCGAGAGGTACACACAAACAACGGACACCTAAGTATGTGTGTGTGTATGTGTAGAAGTGTGGTGCCCGATCACATGCGGACACAAGCAGGCAGAACAGGGTATGACGACCAGAGATGTGTGAATCCGGGGCCTCTCAGACCGCAAACGAATGACTCACCTCGAAATGGTGGCGGCGGTGGTGGTAAGGTTTGAGCTGAGGACGAACAAATGATGGTTGGATTATGGGGCGTCTCATCTGCCATTTATACAACCCAACTGTATCTGGACATTATTCCATTGGTCCGCAATTCAAACTCTTCGATCTCTGGGTGTCCTTTACCTTCGGAAAGTGATCGGTTGGACAACGATCGTATCTCCCCTAAGTAACCCCCTCAAATTTTATGTTTGTTATCATGGAACCTTCTCTAACTGTCTTACTTACTCTACACTTGCAGAATTTTTCGTATTGGACTAAAGTGTTATTCCATAACCTCGTCCATGTATACTTGGTGATGATGATGATGGCTCACACTTCGTCAATTTCTGTCATTCTTTCTATTCACCAATTACCAGCATGTAGTTAAACCTAGCTAGTCGTTAAGGCACACTTTTGCGTGTGAAATTCGTCCAAGTGCTACATGGAGAAGGTGTGGTGTTTTTTAACAAGGTGCCGCAGGAAAACAAAATGGAGCCACAAGAGGCAGAAAGAAAGTTGACATCAGTTGACCTCCAAAGCATAGTGATACAAGTGACTTTACATCATCTTTCCAGCCCATAGAGTAGAATCCGTATTTCTTCCTTAGTTGGTTCATTTGCATTACCAGAGATCATGATGAGGGGCAAAAGGCGCGGAAGTGAACCACCCAAAGGTCATATGACTAGTGAGTGGAGCTGCCTGCCATTGAACATTCGCTTCCTCTCTCTGAAAATGTCAAGCTATCGAGTATCAGCGACTGTACTTATTCCGACCTTTTCCACACCACCTGTACCCCCAATATGACATTTCTACATAAAAGCCATTCGTCTTGATCGGTCAGGCCATGAGTCACCCAACAATTGCCTACTTTTCCCCAACCACAATGGAAAGTATTCACTCACACCCACTGGTGGCGCCATTCTTTGGCTAATAAGCGTGTGTGACTAAATCCTTCTAGTCGCTTACACACGGTTACCATGGTTGCGGCACGTCACATTGTTCTGCATCAGATTATGAAACAAAGACTCGAGATGCTAACTAATTTGACCTCCATATGGTGACAAGAAGCTCAACCCATGTTATGGCCATTACCATGTTTGACGTATTCGAGCGAAATGCGAGACTTTGAGCGCTGCGGCGCGACATGTCCTTATTTAATGGGCATTTGAGTTGATGTGTGTTGGGTCAAGCCAATGCGCACCGAGTTGGGTAGACGAAAAAAACGCAGAAAATTTAAAGTGAAATAAACAAACAGCCTTACTTGGGGAAAAATAGAAGTTAAACAAACTGGAGGAAAGGACGAAAACGCACCTTTCATTTCAGCCCCACCCCCTCAACTACAATTCTCTCAGAAGTCAATTCTGCTGTGCCAGGAGGTCTTGCGATGCGCTGTCACCACGATAGAATTGTAGCTTAGCAGGATTTTCTCAGGCCTAAGCACCCACATATCTAAAAGGGCAAGCGATGTTTGCCCTAAAGGAGTGTCTTTTGAAGGTGATAACTAAGTCAGGTGAACGGTAACAAATATCTCCTAACGACGGGGTTTTACAGCGTAAGACAAGCAAGTAAACAACGGGTAGTCTTTAAAGTTCGTTTGCATCTATCCTCTCGAGTCATTTAAGCATCCACATCATCATGAATTTCGTCATGGTTAGAAAGATACGCAACACCAAACCTTTTCTGCTGAGCAAAGCACCGTGGCCTCTTCAAATGCCAGCCTCCTCAACTGTGTAACCAGACTAAACTGTCTCCGTAAAGAAGACAAATTCGTTTCATCGTCATCAGGTCCAACAGATATTTGAAGCTATACGGGGAGGGTGATTGTAGAGAGCCTGTTAGAGACTACAGATAAAATAGCGACTATCTGCCCTCCATGATGTATGCACATAACCCGCGGCATGTGTTTTGCAACTGCCTACAGGTTCCAAGAAGTCAGAGATCTGCCTCACAAACACAGATTCTTTTGTCCTAGCAGCCAAATTGTCGCAAACAAGTTTTGAGTTTAGGGCATTTTTATCCGAAAGCAAGTCCAACTTTTGGTTTCACGTCCTCAACCGAGCCCCACTCAGTAAAGTGGTTCCACGAATTTTGACTAAGGCTGGGCCAGCTGATGAAGAAATGCACCTGCAGATGGAACTGCAAGCATCCCCGCCATTTAGAGTGTTAGGTCAGCAATTGACTGCTTAAGTGATTGACCAAACTTATTTTTCTACTTATTTCACTACTTACAAATGCCAAAGAAGTATTACACTGGCAACAAGTGACAAACGTTCACTATTTTACTTATGCGGACGCCTTCCCAATGCCATCCGATGACTCGATTAAACAAAGTGAATGACGTGAAATTGGTGGCTAAAATTCCTGTGGTAAAAACGAAAAAGAAAAAAACTTCCCACTCTCTAACGACTCAAACATAATTTAGTTCAAATTTTGATGAAAACCACAGAAAAAACTCCATACACAGCAACGCGCAAATAAATATAGGTACTGAATGAGGTCCGTTTTTTTCTGCACAAAGATTCATTCGCAGTCCACTATTCGACGCAGGCCTCATATGAACAGCTCATGCAACAACGGAGTGAGAGGCTAGTGGAGAACGTTTTAACTTCAAAGTACAACAACTGCGTAGTGGAAAATTACCAGGTGGTAGGTGGAAAAAAAGCTAAAGCCGTTTACCTAAAAATGCTGCTTTGAGTTTACAAGAAATCCTTAAATTATTTTTCTTTCTTGCTACACTTTATGGCGAAAAAATCCTCCTGACTGTTACTGAGAGAATCAATTTGACCTGCGTTGTCAGCGGCTTCGGAAGAAAATGATCAAATTGTGTATCCTGAAGGGTCTTTGTTGTATGGAAAGCCGGAGAAATATGTTTAAGGCCTTGCAACTTTGCCAGTTAAAAATGGTTAGTGAACCCAGAAAATTTGGTTTTTTACGACATCCCGTACCACAACAAAGTTGATGCCAAGTTGAATAGCAGTAATGCAACCCGCTCCATCCGTCTCCAAGTTATCGAGGTATTTGCCAAAAAATCGACTCGTAAAAATTTCGTGGAATGAGAAAATTTTGTTTTTAAGCACTCTGACGGCGACCTTTAATCTCTAGTGTGTGTATGTGTAGTTACCGGATAAAGGCAGTGATCCTAATCCACTACTGTTGGGCTTACTCACTTCGCCTGATCAGAAGAGTAAAATTTTATATCTAATCAAAACGAAAATTTCGCAAAAATTCTCCATAAAGTAATGTCCTTTAAGATATCCAAATGCATCACAAGGCGCAGTTTTGGGAGGTCAAGATGTCACGTCTACCGGCTAACTTTTGAATGTTAGTGTAAAGGTAGGATTTTAAAGAGGTCAAACACACTGACAATGATTTTTTCTGCCTCAAAAATCTTGCAGAATTTTTCCTCCCCGATAAAAATTTTATGGACACCTTAAAGTAACCTTCAGAAATGGGAAGCGGTATCCGCAATTTAGCGGAACTTTTAACCCCTACGACTGTGAAAGAGGAGGCTTGCTTAACCAAAAAACCTACTAAAAGATTGGTGACCCAGGTGCTGGAGTACCACATAGCCTTCAGGTTCTACGGTAAAGAACTTTTTCGACTTCTTTTTGTTAAACAAAGGGTGTTAGGGCAACCCAAATGATCGAGGTTAGAAAGAGTCAAACCAGGTATGGGTGACACCCAAGTCTGTGCAAATAATGTGTTACTTACCTTACGTGAGAGCTTGTCAATTTTGACCCATGGTAGACTGTTGTGATAGGCTATTCGCTTGCTCTCCTCCTCCTAGTGACCAAAGCAGGAGAGAAAAGAAAAAGAAATGAGTGTCAGACTGATGTCGATATCAGGTCATCAAGGCCACCTAAACCATTTAGGACGCAGACTTACCGAGATCGTGGTAAGACCGTGGGTGAGGAGATAACGTATAACACCCCTGGTGTACCCCCCGCCCCTCCTTTAATCTGTTTCCGAATTGGTTGCCGAATCGCTAGGTGCCTCGTGGGGCTGTAATCTATGCGCCAGGTTGTACCGACACTGCAAGAGGCAAACTCAAACTGGCGTCACAACAGTGACCACCGGATTCGTTGATAGTCCACCAAGTTGTGACAGTGCGCAGCACACCTCTGTGACTAATCCTTCTTCATCCATGACAACCCTCAGCAATGAAAAGCAACCATACGTCACCGCGGGTCAAAAGACGCCCCTACATTAAGTTATCACACATTTCTGAGTTATTTGTACTTTCTATGGACAAGAGTCTTGTTTTCTTCTAAGCCCTCTTTCCTTTCCTTACTTTCCTAGTTATTGAATGCAATCGGATAAGGTCAACTAGCGCCTCTCCAATCTAAATCGTTACAACAGCTGAAAAGCAATAATCACAGATGCAAATGAGGAGTCAACGGTCAGAAACCCACCCGAGTGGTTGATGACAGAGATGAGTATTTTGTTTTCTCTAGTTCAACGCATAAATTTTGTAACAGATTATGTCCGCTCGATGGCGAAAAACGTCAAATCGCCTTTGAGTGATCACCTCGGACAGGAGTAAGAGATTACCGAGACAAGGATGTCAGAAAATAGACAAAAAATTCTTTTTTCCTGTGATTTGTGAGGCACTTGGCGCGCACTCCACTGATCGCCAGAGAGACAGGGACCTGACGTCCACCAGCTGTTATTCACATCTGGACGAATTCCTGCTTATGCGGCGATTAAGTGGGAGTGTGCGCAAGGTTAGCGGACATGGCCACTACGCCAAGGGTGACAAAATTCCATCATGGCATGAATCCGCGACCAGATTGGCTAGGAAGGCGTAGTCACATGACATACTCAGTGAATAGGACCTGTTAATTTTGTCGCCCTCCCTTACCCGCAGTTTTCCCATCGCTCACACCCGGAAAGAAGGGAAAAAATTTTATGCCCCCTAGAACCTGCGAATCCCATCTCAAAAGTGGTTGGAACGTCGATGTACAATGACAGAGAGAAGCATCTTCAGTAATTGCCAATTGGATGCTCTAGGACTTGCGCCGGACTGACATCCCGGTCACCTTTATTTAGCCAAAGAGAGAGTCAGCTCCGGTAAGCTTATTCATCTTTACATCACAAAGAAGGGCCTTCACAAATCTACGATCAAAACAATTAACCCAATCGAATTAGTGGTCAAAATACTTCCTAGGGAGATGTTGAAACACCTCAGGACAGAAAATATTTGCTGAAAATGTCCATTTTTTCAGGACATTAGTCAGCCTCTCGATCAAGCATGACTCAGATCCAATGATTTAGGCCAATGGTCATGGGCTAAAACTTGAGGGTAAAGGGCCCGCAAGGTTGGGGTCTTGTTTCAAATCTCCCGCAGTTCTAGAGGTTCGCACAAAGAGAGCTATTCAGGGATATGACCCACCTCGTGAAATTCAAATCCGTTAGGTCCAATTCCAAGCCAGAAGGTACCCTTTCCAGACGGTGGAAGGATGCTTGATCGACCGCTGTGTGAACGTCGTAGTCGAGACACAGGTAGGAGGGGTGAACTAAGCACAGTAATCGTAGTGGAGGAGGAGGTAGCAGCCGGGCTGTGAGATATGTCCAATAACGACACTGGATAGAGATGAAGGTTAAAATTGGAGGAAGGATCCGAGGCCAGACGAATAAAGCGCCATTCGAGAGTCTCGCGACCCTGACCTTCCAATGGGCCGAGAAGGTTTGGGATGCTGGCATAGAGGTAGCCACTTCCATAGCTCTCGATCATCTAGGATTGGTCAAGATACCTTTCGAAAGCGCATTTCGGTAGTCGCTGATTTGATTTGCACAAAGTGGAATTCAAACTCCTCTTTGGAGGCAACGCGGGCACTAAAAACCCGTCAGGGAGGAGTAACGATCTAACAAGTCTCCCACAGCACCTTGTCGGCTTATTCAAAACATTAAACGTGATTCCCTTGATTAAAGAGTTTATTTCACCTCATTCAACCACGTGATTGACTACACCTTGATGAAAGCGTGGGAATTGGCGAAAAGAATTTTTTAGAGGAGAGACAAACTGGTTCCAGCCTCTCCAGACATACTAAAGAGGTAATAAGAGAGCGAAATAGAAAAATGATTATGCAAAAATGGGCCGTTTTATAAAAAACTTCACGTAGTGAAAATAAAATAAAATCGGGCTTCTGGCAGTAGTCAAGAGGTTGGCATTACTGATCAGTGTCGATGTATCAATGTTTCAAAAAGTAAATACAAGATAAAAGACGGAGTCGCGTATTTTCATAGTAGGTTTGAGCTAACATGTGGAATATTTTGACAAAAAGAGGAAAAATCTTCACAAAATAAAGACGTACGAACGATGGAAAGTGGTCATTGAGTTTGAGGTTGCTCTCATTAAAGGTGGTAGGGGTCGTACGCTCACTGGAATGTCGCCTCGCCAGCAGGTATATTTTGATCGAAAAAGCAGCAAGTTGAAAATAGACCTCATCACTGCAGGTGAGGCCGTAATTTTGACTATTGAGTTTCAGCTGTTCGTAATAGAGGTGTCGAACAACTCTCCCGCGAAGACAGTGATTCGGGACGTAGAAGTGAACACGAAGAAAAAGTAAGATTGCTTCTCCTCCTCCATTCGGGATAGCAGCAGTCTTGGACACCGAATACTTTTGTTTGTTATGGGAGAAAATGAGGCTCTTAAATCACACAGAAAAGAACAAGATAGGTTGTTGGAGAGGTCCGACTGTCAAATAAAAGAAAAAAAGACCATATTTGCATAAAGAAACGCCATAAATATAGTTGTAGTGTGTATTTATTCTGTTTAAAAACAGACTATGTGCCTGACGGCAGGTTTCCTGTCCAAAGATGATATCCGCGCTTCTGGGTCCAAGAACACAAAACCGTAATCTGAGAATCAAAGCATTAGAATTAAGTTACCTGATTGCCTTGCAAGACCAAATAGCCTGGACTCCGGAATCCCAAGGCAATCGCACACTTCGGCATAGATGTTAGCAATCGTCCAATTTTTTTCAGCGGTTAAATTCATACGATCCCGACTGAAGATGTCCACATTTACAAGAATGCGACTCCGAATGAAGTGACGAGTCTCAATAGCCATGGCGAATCAGTAATTAAACCGAGAATCACCAACGGATCGGTAAAATAAACCATCTACATTTAGAAGCGTTTCAACGCCGAACCTTAAAATCTCTGCATAGTCCCGTGTAATAATTGATTGACGTAACCAAACAATAAATATTTTTAATACATGGACTGCCTGCAATGGCTACTTCTGAATTCCCCCAAAAAATATTAGGTGCAAGTGGTTTTTGCTTTTGTATGACACTGTCAACTTTTCGGGGTTTTGCAAACAAAACTCACTAATTAACAGAAAAGCCTATTTAAGGCTACAGTAAATTGAAATGAAATTTCACATAGAAAAACCATTTTAAAAAAGGGTGAAAGATGCACTGCTAAGAAGAATTAAAAATTCGATTAAAGCGTTATGCCGCCATAAACAGGATGCCATTTTCGACTCATATAAAACCAACATTAGAATAAGCCTTACAGCTAGGGGAAAATACTGTTCTAATTGTCAAAGCGTACAATTTAAAGTGTGGTGGGTTTATAGGAAAAGTTTGGCGGTAGGCATCTCGCTGAGTCTCATATTATCCCAAAACTCTTATAACGTAATGTGATAGTGAATTTTACCCTACCGCTTTGATCCGTGAAAAGTTATTGTCTCATAACAGAAAATTGAGTACTGAAGGCTCAAATTACTGACATGGCAGGAAGCCATATCACGGAGCGGAATTTCAATCCGCGGATGATTATGTGCTTGAGCTATCGGACGTAGTAATCCAAACTACAGTGCTCTAGTTAATATATCCTCGATTTTCAGAGAAGATAATTCTTCGTCTCGGCTCTTTAGCCACTGCCAGGTGGACTAGCCCCTGGGTCATACCCGTTGCCCTAAACTTTAATGCATGCAGAATATACATATTCTGGCCAAGTATTGTCTTCTTACGTCCTTGCAAAAGTTTCAAGAGGCTAAAAACCTAGGATTTATTTATTTTCTTTAGCAAAAATCTTTTTATTGGAAGAGTTTTGAGTTATTTTGCAATGTGCTACACACTCCCAGTTTACATAGTAATCTAAGACCAATGGGCTTGGGATATCATCAGTGGAGCAAAAAAGATCAAAGCGATTTTTGCAGGCTCAAAAGGTGTGAATGCAGGTAAAAGGCCAAATGTCTACCCTTAATACTTAAGATCTTGTTTTGGGACCGCTGTACTCCACCTCACAAAGTAGTCGGCAATTCTGCAGTATTCATCGAGGCAGGAACGGTATCATCTGTCACTAATCAGGACAAAATGTCATCTACAATCAAAAGCGGAGTCTAATTTTCTAATTTTTTTTCCTACAACGAACCATTTTTTGTTAAGTGCGCTAGCGCGAGAGCTATACCACGCTGATAAATGAGTGCAATCTTCTGAAATAAGGGACATTAACTTCTAGAATAAAACCTAATAGTTAGCAAAAAATAACAC
The DNA here is from genome assembly GCF_000524195.1 of Echinococcus granulosus. Classification (NCBI taxonomy): domain Eukaryota; kingdom Metazoa; phylum Platyhelminthes; class Cestoda; order Cyclophyllidea; family Taeniidae; genus Echinococcus; species Echinococcus granulosus. Next base: position 174,235 of record NW_020170481.1, read on the forward strand.
GTTAATTTATGTGTAAATTAAAATTTTGTACCTGGTGAAGATTTATTGGCCTACAAGTTATAAAATAACCCCATTTTTATCCTTATGTGAGCACTACAATGAGCTCCTCAATGGGTGCATTTGCCTCTTAATTGCTTGCTTGCATTACCAAAAAATAATCTTAGTGTAATATTAGGTTTTAGCTATGGCCAGCTTATGTTCCGGGAGTTAAACTCATGCTGTGATTTCCCCGAACCCTTCTTCATTGTGGAAGCCCGAGTTTATAAAACAACCCTATTAGTTGACCCTAATGTCTACTATTGCGCTGAATAAAAAACACGTTTTTAAGCATTTTTTGTTAAGCTTCAATAAAAGTCGTTTTTAATTGGAAGGTGGTTGATAACGTTATAACCAGTCACCAATGCAGTAGTATCTCGTGGCTGTAGAGCCGATCGTCTAAGTAAAATTGCCTTTTGAAAGTCTTTATATTAGTTTACAAAGTGAGAATACTTTTTTATTAGTAATCCAAAATGTGTATGCTTACTTTGTTTAAATTGACAATAACTCTGGAAACGATATTTTACCTGTAGGCTCGCCTGTAGCTTACTGTGGGTGTGGTACGTGGTTGTTGTTATGCGCCGCTATGTTCAATTATGAGCTGCTTTTCCTTTCTATTTTTTTAAAGAAATTGAACTTACCATAAGTATGTTTTTTGCCGCTCAACTTAGTCACAGAATTGTCCCACGTGTCTTGCGCTAAATAGTTTGGCGCATCCAAATTTAGTTGCCTACTTAAAGTCAGTTCCAAAACTGCTTAGTATGTTCTTTTTTGTGTAATTGTTAGTTCATGTGTCCTAATTATATGGTATTCGGGGTGTTTTCTGGATGTACTCTTTTCGCTTTCCTGTCACTGAAAGAACTGATACTACTGTCGGTGTTCCTTGTGTTGCTGTGTTGAATGGAATTATAAAGTCTCATGCTTTATAATGAGTTTTGCGACCAATGTGAATGGCGTGTGTATTGGGACATCTACTCGTAGCTTTCTGCACTTCCTTTTTGCACTGAATTTTTTGTTTAAACCTGTAAGCCACTCTTCACTCTCTACATTTTTTTGTAAAGCACTTGAAATTTTCGACGAAAATCTTTAGTCATAAGTGTTTAGCTTAAACAAGTGTCTTTACGCAGTATTTGATTTAACAGCATTCAACTAATAGATGACTTTCTTGAAGTAAATAATCCATCACTCACAAACGACATGCTTTACATGCATCCAACTTATGCTTCATTGGTGGTTTTATGGCGTGATTGACAACTGCATGACATTTCAGTTTATTTGTGTGAAAACTCACGCATCTCCTACCTTTTAAGAGTGGTTTATGTTGCTACAAACCTTCTTTATCAATTTTTATTTAATTCTACCCCAGACGAGCTTGTGTAACTAGCCTCGGAGCAAAAATTGTAGTGTCTTCTCTCTGAGGTTTGCACCACTAATTGGCCTAATTCTTAGTCACTTACTATGAATAAGTTTGAAGATCTCCGTCTGCATGCCTTTACTTCCTTCACCATCATCATCCACGAAATCACAGAGAAGTACAAGAAGGATTTTTGCTCTAATATCTGGAGATTGCACAGTGCTAGTAACTTACTAGATGTTCAAACATCTCACACCTACTCGCAACTATTTATCCTCTTGTTTGTGCACATTTCCAACCGCCTCATGGCTAGAATTATTTCGCCTTCGTCCTTTTACTGTTCTCACTTCGCATAATTTGGGAATTCAGAACATCAGCAATGTGCAAAATTTCGAGGGTTCTCCTGGCAGCGCGATAGCAGCAATTTGTGCATCAGCTGAAAACCCGCTCTCGCATTGGCTTTATTGTCATCCACACCTGTCACGATGGTTACTTTTTTCTGTGGGAAAGAATTAGCTGTCGCAGAGCTATAGTCTCGTGTGTTTTTGGTGTCTCACACTTAATGCTTTTTTCGTATCACCTGGCCTCCTTTTATACCCTCCTTATGGTAGAATCGAGGGACTACATTAAAACGGAACTGTTTGCTGTGACTGAGCTGCACAACAATTACCTCTTCATATGGCTTGAACATCAGGTGAAACTCACCATTACTCCTGCATCGTGTACCACTGGTTTGTGTCATCTGTTTAGTTTTGTTTATGGATGCCTACTTTATTAACACCGACTTACTCTAGCATTCAATAGTCTGAGCTCAGGTGTAATACGAGTGAATACGCCTTAGTCGTTGCAATCATTCCGAGCAATTCGTTTACCCGATTACATTCGCCACCTTGGCTACTTCGTTTTGTCTCAGAATGACCGCTTTTAACTTATGGACTCGCGTCTTCACGTGTGAGTGACGACATGGCCAAACTTCACAGACGCCCAGCTCAGGCTGCAACTTTCTCCATAATTCATACTTTTTTCTTGTTACTTAATGATTCTCTATTTAAGCCTGATCCTCCTCAGCTTTTCATTAGCCCCCTCAACAAAGCTGGAAGCTTAATTGCCACTAGGCTGCGAACTTAAATGCTGTATGGGTGGCCAGCGTGACCACAGTCACCTGTGCTCAGCATCATACTCATATCAGTTAACACTTGCCTATACTACTTCAACGTGGATTGGAGAGCGTCTACATTGATGGTGAATGACTTAGTGAGGCTCTGAACTCACCCGTTATATGAGTATGCGATGCGATTGCAGTAACGGAGGTTCAAATTGGACTGCACGCCTAAAAGCGCTTACCCTTTCTTATGCGTAGTTCAGGGGGTTGGCTTTTCTTTGAATAAAGGGGAATGTTTTGCTGTCACTAAACAATAAAGCAAACAGCACAACGACTCGTAGATGCTCAACGTTGTTTTCGTGGTTCGTTTGTCATTTATCTCATACCATAACTTCGGTGGATTTTACTCTAAAATGCACGCTTATGTATTATGAGTCTACTGCATGACTGCGGTTACGGGATCTCGACCTGTTTTATGCACAATCGCGGTCACATCTGCTCAGCTTGGCCTGTGCATCATCTGAAACTCGTTCCCCCGCTTTCGTATCATTCATGCCTTACTCCTCTCTTCTTTTCGCTGTGTTTTGGAAAATACCGTTTTAACAAACACCGTCTGTTGATAACTTACAATATAATGTGAGTTTGTAAGGCATCGGCTACATACACTTAGTTTTGTTCGCGCACCACTTAAAGTACTCTTCGGTTTTTTCACGCGATTCGCCTTGTTCTAGTTTTGTCTCAGCTAAAGGACAAAGTGACTACAGTTACAGACCCTCAAATTGGTTCGAATATCATTTGGACCTTTTTCCTTTTCCGTCTTTCTCGCAGCCCCTAGTTCTCACCGGAGACGTTATAGGATTCGTGAGTCCGAATGGAAAGCCTATAAGACTGTTACCAGAAGTTACATGGAACTGAGGGGATCGTATAGTCAAGTTAAGTCTAAGCCGAATGTTATTTAGCCAAGCTTTCTCTAAGCGTTGTTTTGGATGTCCACATTTCGATGGCTTCACTTTACTTTGGTAATTGTAAATACTTAATGGGGTTTGGTCTCTTATATAGTCTTATGTCATCTTCTTAGAGCGGTTTCGGAGAAAAAGGCTAGCTACCTCTAAACCACAGGTGGAAAACACACCATATTATTTATGCTTGATGTCCTTTTCTACAGTTCAACCCTCCCAGTCTACCTCCACAACCGTCTTCTCCTCCACTTTGAAATGGACGTACAGCGTTTCGCCACCTTGGATACCACAGACACGGGCCAGAACGCTCAAGTGGCTACAGTGAGTCGCACCGCCACTCCACCACCACCGCAGCCACCACCACCATCAGCTAGCCTAGAGGCCTTTGCACCGCCCGTGGTGGCAGAATATTGGTGCCATACGCAGGTCCGCGTCACCAAACTACGCTATATCTGGACCATCAGCAACTTCTCTTTCTGTAGGGAGGAACTCGGTGAGGTGGTGAAAAGTAGTGTCTTCTCCTCGGGACCTAATGACAAACTCAAATGGTGCGTTTGTTTTTTTCCTCCCTCTCCTTCCAGCTGCTCATCTGTTTTTATTTATTCGACCGTCAATTACAGGAAAAGAATGCATAAAAGTCGTTTTAATGCATCCTGCTCTTAGGGCAGCTTCAGGGATATTGGTCTCCTTATTAAACAGCTAATTGCTAGTTGCAGTAAATCGTGTTGTGAACAGTTTGATTGAGTTCGGAAGAAATAATCCACCGTATTGTTGATCCTTTTCCTACTTATTGAAGTATATCATTGAGGGTAATCACAATCCCCGGAGGTATGCAAATCTTCCCCCCCCCATCTATGTCGTCGGATGGGGATCGTCCAAGTTCATTTAAACTGCCGATGGTGCGTTTGTCCTCCGCAGCTTGAAGGCCGTACTTTGTTGAGAGAGGGGTAGGAAGTTGGACTGTGCTTTCTTCAAGTGATGTCCTTATCCAATGCTCTTGGTAATTACACCTCCTGCTTAGTTTTGGCGTATCAAAGTGAATTTTAGAGTCTTGTCGTTGGAATGGGAATTGTACAGATGGAAGGAGGGCAGTAATTTGCCGTGACTAAGCATGTAGTTTGATCATTGGAATCTGGTGAGGTGGCCACTCTGAGGTGGACATGACTGCGGAACTGCGTCTCAGGATTGCTAGTGAGGCGCAGTTTGAATGTCTTTGGGAAGGTATCAATCCCTCCACATTGAAATATACCGTTTAGTGGATAAATAATTAAATAGAACCGTACTGGTCAAATACATGTGGGATATTTTGGAGGTTGGAGGTGCGCTTGAATGATGGCGGAAGGAGGAAATGGGAGGGAATTGATTATATTCGAGTTTAGCTTCCTTTTATCATCATTAAATAAAGACAGTTGTAAACTCGCACGCGAATTGTAGCAAACAGATCGGAAAAATTGCTATCATAAACTGGCTGTTGTGTGAGAAAGGTGTATGTGTGCCTTGGCGTGAGTGTTCAGTGGAGAGAAAGTAAGCCTACCACCCATATGAATTCTGTATGATTCGTTTCATACGTGTAAGATGCGTCTGCTACAGTCAGCTGTAAGTAATTATCTACGTATTTTCCAAACACAAGAGGGTGTGTGACGAATAAGTGGGTGTGCTGGCATCGCCTAGACTGTTTTGTAAAAGCCTGAAGCCATTTGAGGGTCTAGTCCACTTAGCTCTGTGCAGAGGTTTAATCTCTAGCCCCTTCACATTAACCCTGGGTCTTTCAATTTCTCGTGATTGTGGCTAACTAGGTGCTTCTGTCACACCATCGGTGCGACGACTTAGAAGCCTTTCCATCCACCCGTAGACCACAGTTAAACTGGTTTAATTCGTGCTCTTTGGGTGGGGCTTTCAACCACGATACTTGCTAGTGTCGTGAATCAGGACGCTGTGGGTAGATCCGACACTCGCATTTGACATTTTCGCCAGCTCTTAGATGCGAATATCCTTGTGGTCGTGTAAATCGCTCCCAGGGTAGTCGCGATTTTAGTCGATTGGACTTATGGATCATTATTCTTTGAAAGGGTGTTTTATTTCTGCTTAAAGACGGTGAATCTTTACTACCAATATAGAAATTCTGCAGACACTACATCCAGCATGATATGGCGACCCGTCATAGATCAAAAGAAAATCCGATCTGCCGTGCAGAAGTCATGTGGTACCCTCAAATACGATGAATTGGTCCTCCTTTTTTTCCTATAATGCTATCAACTTTCATAACAGAAAGAGTAGGCGCGTCAACAGATCCCGTTGATTCCGTAGTTTCATTTTCTGTTGTTAATTTGTTCATGGCTGTAGCTGGCTTGAAGATCGGGGCGCTCTTCAGCCGTCGCACAGCGAAGTGATATCACATGATTGTCAGTTGACAAGCAGTAAGCCCTCAACCTCGTTCTTACTCCATCTCAGTCTCTCACTCCATTTGTTTTAGGTGTCTCCGTATAAATCCGAAGGGCTTGGACGAGGAGAGTCGGGAGTATCTCTCTCTCTACCTCCTACTCATCAACTGCGGCTCAAAGAGTGAGGCTCGTGCTAAATTTAAGTTCTCTATCCTCAATGCGAAGCGCGAAGAAACCAAAGCCATGGGTGGGTTGCATTCCTTCTTTCCCTCTCCCCTGTTTGCTCACCCTTTCTCCTGTGCTCCCCTTAATCCTTCGTTACGTTTACAGAGAGTCAGAGGGCATATCGCTTCGTACAGGGCAAGGACTGGGGCTTCAAAAAGTTTATTCGCCGCGACGTTCTTATGGATGAGACCAGTGGACTCCTCCCCAATGATCGACTCACCATTGTTTGTGAAGTAAGCATAATACAACCGATTTTCGTCAGCTATCCTTAATTTCAACTGCCTCGGGCACCTTTATGACACTTTGACTTGGCTACTCCTGATGTTTTTGGATTGGAGATACTCATTCCGATACACACAGTTAGTTCCATCTATTCAATTCATCATGAAACTAGTCGGAGTGTGAACAGCTTTTCGTTCATCAGGTTATTAGTTTGAGTAGTAGGCAATTTGATATGCTTTCTATTCGTTCAAGCCATTCCAATACTGGTTGTTTTATTGCTCTATGAATTAACCATGGGTGTCTATCAATGGGGTGATTTATCGTCTTCACATTTGCTACTTTATTTCGTGCATATTATTGCCCGATTTATTTGTTTGTGGTTTGTAACGTTTTAACAGTACATAGTCATCTGCATGAAATGAAGAAATACTGGCTGCCGCAGGATGGATGGATATTCACTATCAAATAATGCAGAAACAGCTATTCTAGTGCATGAGTTCCAACCTGTCGAAGAAACCTCCATCCACCGTAAAAGTCGCAAAGCAGTGGATTGGGTCATAGTCAATTTGATTAAATAGGCTTCACTGGGGTCTCACATCAGCCCTCCTCCTCCACTGGACCGAAGCATGCTGAGTGTAGAGCACGGGATGCCTGCCTATTTCTAGGTCGCAGGAACGCAGTTGGGCTTCGCCGTTCCATTTTCTATTCTCCTTCCATCTAATGTGTCTCAGGCGGGACGACCCAGACTTCTTCCTAAGGGATTTTTATTTCATAACCCGGTCAATTGAATGCAAGTTAGTCAATACGCGTTATGTCGTCACCATCCCCACCAACCTTGAAGTTGACCAATTAGGTGAATTCTCCTTCGCGGTGGTGCTTTTTACTGTTTTGTCGCCTTTTCCTCTCAGGTATGCGTTGTGAAAACCATACCGTCTGACAGCGATGTCTAAAGCGCCACTTTCCAGCTTCCCACCTCACCCGCATTCGACGCCCATTGTGCACACTTGCAGGTGGCTGTAAATTTCCGCGTATCTCGCTGTTTCTTCACTTTTAGTGGTTACCTTTGTGCCACGATGCGACTAGCTAGTTTCTCGGGCATTGATGGTCCCACGACACTGAGACACGACCACTTCTCACCCTCCCTCACCTCTACCGTCTCATTACCTTTGGTATGGGTCTGTCGTCTGTGTTAAAGGTTCCAATTAAAGGAGGGTGTGGGGAGGTTAGTTAACTAAATAACCTATCTGATTGAATTTACCGGTTTTTATCTGTGGGAAAAAGACAGTGGTGAACACGTTATTCTTCAACTTCTCTCTCTTTACTGGTCAATTACTGTGGAGTTAGGTTGATTGAAAGGCAAGTCATGGGATTCAACCGTGGTGCCAATTAATAATCCCTGAAATTACTTGTGCTCCTCACTCCCACGCTCATTGTTGATGATAGGTGTTTATTTTCCTCCTCCCCTTCTCAGCATTTTCGGGTGTTATCCTGCAGTTGATTAACCAAATTTCTCCATTTTCAGATATCTGTGGTGGGTGACACCCTCTCCGACAGTGGTCAGATAAATAATCAACAGGTCACTGTGCCTGAGTGTCGTCTCCACGAGGACATCGGTTCCCTACTCCTCAAACAGACCCTGACTGACGTCACCCTAGTTGTGATGGCCTCTCCCATCTCCCCACCCCAACAGATTCCTGATAACCCATCGCCGCTCCAAGTAGGAGGACTTGATAGTGAGTCTTCCATCCTGCCTGCTGCCTCAACAGATGAGGAAGAAACCAGCTGTCGGGATGCTGAGGACAATGAAGAAGAAGAGGGCGAAGGGAGTAAAACACCTTCAAGAGACGATGTAGAAGAACAGGCTGCAGATGGTGAGAGTGAGGGAGATGTTTCCTCCGCTATACCGCTTCGTGGTATCCTCCGCGTTCCGGGCACACAGCCACCGCCAATACGGCAGCAATCGGACAGCAATGAGGCGGTGCGAAAAGCCGCGCCTCCACTTGTTTCATGCTCCGCCTGTTCTTCCTGTTGTCCTCAACAGCAGCAGCAGACGAGGGGTAGTGGCGATATTGATGATCGGCAAAAGCATCGACATGCTATTTCCACATACTCTGCTTCCTCCTCCACTTCTTCTATCACTGATCCACTTTCGATGGATGGTGGATATGTCTATAGTGATGGTGAGTCTGACTGTATTTGTTGTCTCGTGTAAAACAGTTGTTCAAAAGGCGACTGTACAGTGTAGATTCTCAGTTGAAACTGTATTTCAAAGTCTTGGCTGATTTTTAAGATTGGTTTGTTTCCCATCTGGTGGTTAATATCAAAAACTATGGGAACTTCGTATCGAGGTATTGCTTGTGTTTCATTAAAGTTTTTCAATAATGCAATTTCCTCAACTTCTTCAAACAGATTGTAATTGTCAGTCCGGTTTGACAACACCACTGCCGCAGCCGACAATACCGCCACCCACATCATCCTCCCTAACACCTCCTCCTCCAAATGTCGTCTCCACAACAGCGGCTATCCAGCTCTCCTCAGCGACCACACCCTCCGCTACTGCGTCTTCCTCCTCCACTCCCTTCTCCGCAGCAGTTGTTGGTAGTAGCAGCACTACCGCCTCTAAGCCGCATCACAACTATCATCAACTTCTTTCCCCTATCAGTGCCCCTTCCACTCCTACCCCAGCTATTGGAAGCGGTAGTAACGGTGACGGTTTTGTGTTGCGTCAATTTAAAGCGCACAAGGCCATCCTGGCGGCGCGGAGCCCAGTGTTTGCAGCCATGTTTGAGCATGGAATGGCAGAATCGAGAGCCAATCGAGTCCACATCACCGACGTGGAGCCGGATATCCTCGGCGAAGTGTTACGATTCATCTACACTGGACGAGTGGTGGGACTGGACAATCCGGTGATAGCGCAGGAGCTTCTAGCTGCTGCGGATAAGGTGAGAGAAAAGCGATTTTTCCCTACCTTTTTTGAATCGTGTATGTCATTATTTATAGAGTCGACCAAAATGAGGCTTCGGTTTCCCTAAGTTTTTGAGGGAATCTGTAGAGTTTTGCTCCTTTGCTTCGATAGGTAATATCGCGCCGAATACAAATCGCCATCTTCCGAGCCTTTATCCTTTTCAAAGCAGTTCTTTTCGGAGTTATGAATTTCAATTAATCCCTTCTTTCCAAGGAAGATCTTAGCGGGGAGGACTCGAAGCATAGGTAACAGTGGGTAAATCCCCATGGTATAGGTGTGATGGCCGAATTTTAGCCGGCTTTACTACCTGAGTTAAAACCGATGAATTGCTTTATCTATCTACTTTTACAAGTAATTTATCCGCATTAAGTTCCACTACTATCTGACATTTCGAAGGGAATCGTAAAGGTAGAAAGGCCAGCTGGATTAGGGGATCTCTATTTCACTTTTTTCCTGAATTGTGCAGGCCCATCGTCCGAATGGCAATCGATCATTGCATTGTCCAGTTGATTTCCCGCACTTGATGTCGTTAATGCCACAGGCAGCAGTTCTAATGCTCTTCTTTCTTCCCCAAAAGCAAATCGTATTGCTTTGACAGCTGTAGTCTAAGGTACAAAAACTCATTCCTTATATTTTCCCCGTTGTAGTACCAATTGGAGCGGCTGAAGGCGATGTGCGAGGAGGAATTGGTGGAGCATCTCACTGTAGAGGCGGCCTGCGATATCCTCAGTCTCGCCGACATTCACAGCGCCGAGCAGCTCAAGACACACACCCTCGATTTTATCATGCTGTGAGTTCTTGTTCTTCCTTCCTATTCCTCCCTCCCGACGTGTCTTCCTCACGCACGCGGTAATGTTTCTTGGGGCTTTCAAACGGCATAATGGACCTTGGTAGTGCTCGAGACCGCCTCGAAAACATTGTAGGTCCAGGTTTTTTGTTTTGCTTTCCTAGTATGATGCCATTCTTTAACCTGCTCGACGCCATAGATACGTTGATAGAGGTGATGAGGAAAGGGAAGACCCTAAAAGAATGAGTCAGATGAATGAAAATGAGGGGACATTAAATTGATGCGAAGGCTTATCTTTGATGAGGAAGGGATTGTGGTCGCGTCAACGAATCCTAAAGCTGCATTGGTGTTGCTCGTAGCGATGGTAGAGCAACTGATGCCCCATTTGTATACACTAATCCCCTTTGTGCATTCGTACTTGCTTCCTTGCTTGGCTGTTTGTTGGCAAAGTAGTCCACTAAATACCATCTGGAGAAAATTCACACCCCAACAAAGCCGTAGACGTGGTCCAATTTAAAAGGTTACTTTTCTCTAGTGGGTAGATCCTTCAATCTCTTAATACGGGTCTGGAAGTGGGTGAGGAGGAGGTGGAAGATTACTTGGGTTGGACATCAATATTGACGTAGTACCCGAGTTCCAAATGGCTGGAAAGGTCTGTACCAAATTAGATATGACGTCCTCGGGGATACTCCTCCTCCTTCTCCTCCCTCCTACCTCCTCCCTCCAACCACATCGACTGTAGCTGATGTCTAGCCCATTGGGAAACCTTTCAAGGCCATCAGTAATATGAACAGACCGTGCAGGGCAAATTAACTCTTCGATGTTTTGTCCTGTCTCCACTTGACATTCTAAGGATCTATCTAGACTCATCAGCTGGTCTTAGTATTCCCCTCAAGGAGCGACCTGGGACGGCTCTATCCCGCCACGTTGTCACTGCTCCAGCATATGAACATGCTAGCTCGTATAGAATGGCTCTACTAACCAAAGACTAAGAAGTCTTATGAAATTAAGGACAATTGAAGGGAATTATTTAATTTCTTTCCCACTCAATGTTTTATGCCTCCTTTCTTCACCTCTCTATGTGGGCGTATGCAGGCACGCACAGGAGGTGTGTGAAACAGAGGGCTACGAACGACTCGTGCGTCATCGTCCCCACCTCTTGAACGAGTGCTTTCGCACCATCGCCTGCCAGCAGTTGCCTTTGCGCTGTCCCGCCGTAGGAGCTTGCAATTCCAATGCCTCCTCCAACTCCTCCTCGTCGCGTAAGCGTCCTCGACACTCCTAACTGCCTCCTCTGAAGTGGCTAACAAGGTTCAGGCCCTTCTTCCCCCCATCTTCATTCTTCTCCTTCCGTCTGTTCCTCTTTTCTTTCCTTTTCTGTCTGAATTATCACTAATTCCTGCACGCATGCACGTACATACAGTGTGCGTTTGTTGGTTTGTTTGGTTTTATGCCCATGCTATCCATTTGAAATAAACCAAACCATACATGCAAGTTCTGTTACGATGGCAATGATGACAATGCGTTATCTTGTGCTTTGTTTTGCGTCTCCTTTTGCGTTATTTGTACATTTCCATGACACCTTTTTCCCTCCTCTTATCTCTACCTGTGTCAAAAGATGTCAATCTATATATCTCTCCTACGCATTCAAGCCGTCACACTTAGAGCTGATCCCTCTCACTGAACACACACACAGACACACAAATCTGGTTCCTGCTATAGTGATGCTGTTGAAGTAACCATACTTATATTACTTTCTTGATGTTGCTATTTGGGAGGCGACTTGGATGTGGGAACGCCCTCGCTCTCTCCAGACATCCTTGAGATACGCTTTTATAGACTGCTCATTTTGAGGTGGTGAACAAGTTGAAAATTCAGCGGTACCGTGGGATTTTCTGAATGGACTTAATCTGCAGGCTAGATCGGGCAGTTTTCACTCCATCAGGTGGGTGATTTCTATAGCCTACTTCTAGTTCTTTGATAATTGGTGGTAGTGGTCATCTTGAAGGGTGCCGAATCGGTGGCCAGTCGGTTGTCTGGTTTCCTAACTCCCTACAGGTCGTCTTGTTGCCCTTCTGACTTTTAAGTCCGCCTAGAAGAGTTACGCCTCAAATTCTTATTCTTCCGGAAATCTGCGAAATCGGCAGATGAGATGAGTGACAGTTGGTCTTGTCCCAGTTGTCATGGCAGCTGATATCAACAATCTGGTCGGAACAGGTGCAAACTACAACTAAGACGACCCGAATGGGCATGGTGGATACAATTTGAACATTTCAGCGACGAACCGCATTCAGGGGAATTGGTAACTGGTGCTTGATGGACAATCTTCGCTAGTTGGTGTGGTAGAAGGGAAAAGAACAGTCTTGTGTCTGTGATGAATTGCAGAAGCTTGTCCCAACTCGGTGGCATAGAACTCGAAGGCGTGGAGGACCGAGTTCTTGGGAAGGATCCTACACCAGGTAGTGCACAACGCGAAACTTCACGTTGTCATGCCTCAAAACGCCGGACTACTAACTCGTGAGATGATTGGTGCTTTGGAAGGGCATGGACTGGGAGATGCTGCCTCACCTCAGTCAGGTAATGCCTATTGCCTTGTCCCAGTATTGGACATGGGGTGTAGACTGCGCCAAATGGAGTGTCTGCCTGAGTAGCAATTTTTGTTGCCAAACTGGTGCGCCTCTCCGGAAGAGGATAATCAACCAGATACACTTTCTGCCATAATTTTTCTCCCATTTTTATTAGATGGAGACAATGTGCACTTTTATTGGGAAAACCTCACAATTTCGCCTAATCAACCCTGACAGGTGTCATTTGGGTGGGTAAGGCAGGGGTTGTATAAATTGGTTTGTTTTGTCTGAGGCGATTGGCAGGTTTAACATCACTGACCTTTCCACTCCTTCCAAAAAGTGGAGTAGAAGCGACCTATGGGCTTTGTTTTGATGTTTTTCACCGTAAAGACTTCAGGATTCAGGTAGTCCGAGTCTACCGACGAGCGCTCGGATGGACGCGGCTTCAGTGACCTTCCGCAGTGAGTCTACCAAAGCATCCATTTCGTATTTCTCTTTGTCAGGTCAAATGTGGAGATATAGGATTCCTCGAGCGGAAGATAGGGAGGTTGAGGTGAAGCAGTAGGTATGTCTATCTTCAAATTCACCTCTTTTTATCTCAAAGTAGGCGCGGCGGTGGGGAGCGGAATACGGGATGCTGCTTTCTGCTGCCTCCTAAAACCTTCCCAATATTCAGTCCACTTGAGAGGCAACGCGGAGCCCTCCTCACAAGGCGTACCTGGTTGCCATGGCATGAAGTGATGTGTCCAAGATGTGTGGACCAGTCCATCATTGGGGTCAGTCATTCCATCACTTAACAAACGCTAAATTCGTTACTTTTTCACCAGGACTGGAAGGTCCTCCAGAACGTGAGACAGCATCAACCCGGTCGGTCATCCTCACAGTCAAATAAGTCACACCAGGTGAGACACCTCGGTGAGGTTCCAACGTGGAGCGACCCACCCATCATGCTCCATGAAACGCGCATTTCACGAGTCTCTTCTAGTCGAACCCTAGAGATAAGTTTAAAAAATCATGCAAACTTTTATTTCTGGTCACCTGACACTTTCTCGGGTGAAGTTGGGTCGGCGTCTCCGGGATTACTGACCTCTTATTTAACCAGCATTTCTATTTCGGTAGCTTAATCAAGACACTAAGTTCTTTTGAGAAAAAACTTTTAGCCAAAGCAACCCCCCACACCCGCCTCTCGCCAACAGCCTCTCTTCTCTTATCTCCGCTGCATCTGAGGTCCTTGTTTTGACTGCTGTGTAAAAGTACAAAGCAGGATCGCAATTAATCAACAGCATTGAGACCTTGGCGCCATCAAAAGGTTAGACCCGACTAAGTTTCAGACGAAAAAAAAATGGAATTTTTTTGCACTCTTTACGGCTTGGGAAGAAAAATGCGGTTTTCAGGCTGTAATCGAAAGGCGACATCCCAACAGTTGGGATGCAGTGGTCGTCTCTGACTGCCAATTTGGAACCGCGGGAGATAGACTAGGCTGGAACAGGTGGAAGGTGCTTCTGATATACGGCCTGATTTACTCTACCTCTTTGGGGTGGACTGTCCATGGAATGCGTCAGTAGACTAGTCATTGTTCGAGGTCTCAAATGACAAATGTGAGAGGTGAGATTGGAGCTCATTGGTTTGATGTGATTGTCGAGATGCTGCATCATCTTCTTAGGGAGGAGGACTTTCCATTTCTGACAATGAGGACGCTCCGTTGTTAAACTCACTTGCCTTACAACGATCAGCGTACCGTTTGGTGTTCTGCACCTCTTCAGCATTTTTCACCTCGGCCCCAGACCACCCTTACCTGGGGATTTTTCATCAATCTCAGAACTGGGAGGTTCTTCAGCTCCTCCCAAAGGTGACAATCTAAATGTCATTAAACGAGAAGCTTTCAAAGCTACGGATGCCAGTTATCAAAAAAGAAGGTCCTTTGTAGTTATTGGAATACCTCCGGATAGGTCAGAAGTGAATCCAACCCTGGATAACCTCCTACTGGAAGGCTAAAAGCGTCAGCCTCGCAGGGATGTGCGCAACTGGTTGTGTTAGAACATCATTTGCCTAGATCCTTCCTTTTTTTGTCCCCTAACTGCACCAGCTCTTATGTCCATGAATTTTTTTCGAAGGGTTTGCGGTAATTCCTGTTGGTAGAATGTACTGCAACTTGTGGAGAGGCTTGTAAAGTGTCCTCACTATCAGTATCGGTCACTCTCTCCCACTTTGCTGTCGTGTCAAAATCTCACAAAGATTGAGAATCATCCGCATCCCCCTTCCCACCTCCATGAGTCTGGCAAATGTGACCCAAGCTTGTCTACTTTCCGGACTGCGGTTAACTCGGCTCCAGGGCTAGTAGAACCTCCAGCAAGAAGTAAATGGCATGTAGAGGAGGTATTTGAATGGATCGCTGACATAGTGTCGATCAAGGTACGTCTCTGGAAGAGGATATTGCTTCTGAGCCCACCCTTTACTTTCATTGTGGAAGTACTTCGATTGGACAGGGAATGTGGCAGATTTATTGTGCACGCTTTTTGAGGGGATGTGTAAGGTAGTCTGTTGCTTAATCCCCACTGGGAAATGTTGACGGTCCAACAAATCTCGATGGTGTGATGGAATCACTTCTACTTCTTCTTGGAAGACTTTCACTGCACAGCTATACACGTCAAATCGGCGAAGGAAGAGAAACTTCCATTCTTAATCTTCCATGAGAGCACAAAATGCAGCGCCTCACATCTCCAACCGTCGTGGAGCCGTTCTATCATGAAGAGGTGTGCGCTTGACGGTGGAAGTAGATGAATTTCTTACTGCTTCACCCTGATCCCGGTATTGTCCCCCTCCTGGGGAAGCTTGTTCATATCGCCTCGCACCGCTTAATCCCAACCTCCTCTCCCTCTGGACAAATGACCAAGTTTGTTTGTTTAAAAATCGCTACAAAGTGTGTTGATATTCTTCTTATTTCTGTAACGGCGTACCCTTGTTTTCATCCTGTGAATACTGGGTCGGTAGTACTCGAGTTTCGGTTCTAGAGACGGGATGGAGGGTACAACATTAGCTACAGGGGGGTCACAGGAGAGGGTAAAAAGCCACGCAATGCCTTAATTACTCTTCTGGGTCATTCAACAGTGCCATCTTCGATAGAGGCGGTAAATCTCTCGGTGGAATCAGGGATTCCGCATCAAGCTTGGTCATTGTTGATGTGTTGAAGAAGCCTACTTGTCAGGTGGTCTGTCTAGACAGTTCATCAAGCAAAGTATAGCAGTCTTTGTTCAATTCCTGTCCGTTTCTTGCCCACATTGGGCGTTTCTTTATTAAATTGATACCATCTGAGCTTGTGGAGTCTCTGTAGGGGGGGAGGGTGACCGCGTGGTTCAAAATTTGCGTAGTACTGATTGACAACGAGATGGCATAACACCGTGACACCAACGACGACTTAAATTTAATTACTGGTCCTGTCATACAAGAGTGATGTGACAAAAAAACCTTTCATTGACATCTACCATAAGAGCTGCGGCAACTTCCTGCCACCTACATCAAGTGGCAATTAAAAGTCGAGGCAAGAGCTTGACATTACTAGTGTCGTGCGTCATTCCTCATTAGCACTGAGGCTTCGACACGTCTGTGCTGTTACACGCTCTATAATATCAATCATGCCTTGGTGGATTACTCGAAGTCTGAGTTGTGGGGAGGAATGGCTTCCATATTGTCGCGTTACGTAACCGGTCTCCCGAGCCACCCACCACATCTAAGACATGCACCGTCACTCCGAAAACCGTGTCCTCTGTGTGGGTGGACTGCGAACACAACCACTGTGCTTCAAAAGTGGGGAAAAAAAGGCTTCTTCTTCATGAGCATTTAGAACAATTATCGCGAAAATCTGCCCCATGAGAAAATTTCCATTCCAGATTTGAGATGAAGTGGGATGGAAGGTACTGGTCCCACCTCATCCTCTCTAAGCGATGTCCATCATTAAACTGGAAATGGTTATACAGGTGAGGTGGGTTCAGTGATCCTTGGCATAGATGCGGTAGTAATAAGCCAAAGGAATTGCAGAGAGCATGCTACTTACTAATGGTCAGTAGATCAGGGGGGATGGCTAATAGCACGGACTGAGGTGCCCGTAAAAGGTGCTGTTAAAAAGCATCACATTACTGCGGAAAAAAAAAGATTTTAAGAAGAAAAGTGTAGTGTAGTGGATTTATATTACGAAGAACACATGAATATATTTGGCTACTTTATGACCTTAGTGGAAAACTAGAGCACCAGAATGGTGACCTTATTTGTGAACAGTGGTGGTCGACGAATTTCGGCGCATTTCTAGTGCCACAAAAATGAAGAAAATGTTTCTAAAATTATAAGATTCCTTTTTCGAAATTTGGAAGATTACGTGGATTCATCTCAGTAGGAATTAGAAGTTCGGTAAAAGTTATCGCTTGGAGAGCGGAGCCAAATCTACTGTATGCGGGGTTTCTACCGCTACAGTAAATACAGGTGAATAGGGATGGGGATGCATTAGTTTTGCACTATCTACACCGTCAAGTAAAAATACCCTTAAAAGTAGCTATCTCTGAAGGCATAACCCTGCGCCTTTTAGGGTGACGTTTATCTACTCGAGTTGTGGAGGTGGTACCAAATGCTCGCACAGTACACCAACCTTTAGAGGGGACAGCTTTATAATAGACGCCATCAACTCGATTGCCTGAGATGACTTGGCTTTAATGACTCTCTTCCAGTGCATATTTACAGATACGGACATCTGCGAAGTAAGGCGCCTTTCCTCTATCCCAAGCAAGAATTGGCAACCAGGCAGAAAAGAATGGAAAAATTATTCGCCACATCACAGGCCTGCATCCAAATCATCCATTTTGCGGCTTGTTTAAAGCTATTTATAGCGACCGCTGATTGACCTTGGACTTGGAGGGATTATTTGGTCAGGTAGGGTAGAATTAACGCTATCGCAGCCAATCAGAAGAAAATAAGTAAGTGCAGCTCGATTTCCAAGATTGTTGAGGAAATCATCACGGAAATAAATTCTAGATTACTGACCAGGAAGGATTCTAGGACTTGAGGATTTAAAAGAAGCGTATTTATTATTAATGCGTGGAAGAACTGGGGGGCTACAGACAAGGTCAGAAGACCTGCCTAACTGAATTGCATGTGGTATTCAAGGCAGAAATAAACCACAATCTTTCCCACTTATTTAGCCAATCACGAAATGAAGGGAGATCTGAGAGCTACACATAGCCATTTGGGGATCAAGGACACCTCGACTTTTTCATTCTTTATTTATGAGTAATGTCAGCGGCCCATTAAGTATCCAAAATAGCCAAATAACGTGGATCTTTACGTCTCCTTTTTAAGGCCAATCAAGGGAAGATTTTCACTGTTCCAAAACCTGCCTACTTAAATGAGGTCTCCAAATAAGTAGTGTATTCGCTACCACGTCGATAAAAGCATAAGTACTTCATTTTTCTATATTTCCTTGTGATTTTAAGGGCATCCAGCTAAGAATATGGAAAATTCCCCTAGAAAAGTCCACACAAAGGGAGAGAGAGGAATTTTCACTTGAAAAGTATCCTAGATAAATTCCCACTGATGAAATTTCATTTTAATTAGGCGTTCATACAGTTTATCTCCTACCTGTTTCCCACTCCTCCCTATTTTTAATAGGTATTCTAAGCTCGGTCGGCTGAGATGATTTCGCGGGATGGAAGCGAAATAGAACAAATCAGTTGTGCGCACCAAAAAATGGGCTAGATTGGACTAATCACAATAAATTACTGGGAAAGTGGGTGGCCAGCCATCGAGGCGCCCGTAAAATGCCTAGGCTGCGTGTTCCGCTAATGACTAGTCTACCAGCCGTTCTGTCTACTTGGCAGGCATGGCAATGGAGAGTGACAATTTATGCGCCTCTCTGTAAGGCCAAAGGCAGACTGAAAAAGGTATTCGGAACGCGCCCACACAAAAGGACTTATTTGACTAAAACTAATACAATGCAAATACAAGCACAACACAGGGGATTTGGTGTTTTTTGGAGTGAAAGAGAGGGAGAAACAGGCTGGTGGGAATAAATCGGAAGGCCTACTTCACTTTGGCTACCACCTTGAAAGTAAAATGTGGGAGACAATAGTGGGGGAAGGGTGAGATTGGGAGGTTCACTCGCTTCCCGCTTCAGTGGGATGAAGGGCCTAGTGCCTAGGCCTGCATCACCTCGCCCGTGTACCAGTACACCGCGTAGGGCAAAACTCGGTCACGTATGTAGACGCAGATGTCGTAGTCTTCCATCATTTGCTAAAAGCACCAGTGAAAATATTATTGTAACACTTCGTCCTCATTTTTTGGCTATGTTTTACTCACCACGTATTCCGGTGTATCCAGCGCGTCTACAAGTCAGTAAAGTAGGATCAGAAAGGCGACAATTGCCTCAATTACGCGTAGAAGTAGCACAATTGCTCACCTGGTTGGAGGTCTCGAAAGAGATTGAAAAAGGAGTCTTTTGGTGGAACAGCCACATCACCAGTTGGCTCATGTGAGCTAGTCCAATCGATCTGTGACCTTGATGGAGGTGAAAAAAAAGGAAGGAGGGAACTGACCAATTAAATTCCAGGGAAGTGGAAATTGGGCCTAGCAGTGTCCTTGTGTTTGTAGGCAAAATTAGCAATTTTGAGAACGATGTCAGTAGGACGTGTGTCAACCAAGGGAGAAGATGCACGCAAAAAATAGAACGTTAAAAAAAAACTTTTAACGGAACAAAAGTGAGCCAATTGCTAGCCTCATACGCCTTGGTGGAGGTGACTTTGGTTGGACCGAATTCATTGAGATCTTCACATTGGTCAATAAATTTTAATGAAAACTGCTTCATCAAGACAATGTCCTTAAAAAAGGGATTCTGTTTGAACATAAATACCAGTCGAAAGCCCTGTAAAATAAAAGAAAAAATAATTTACTACTGTCCGATCATTGGCTGAGGAGAGAGGTAATCAAAGCCAAACTCAGTTTTAATTAGTAAACAAATTTATTGGCAATTTTTTCTCATTTTTAAAAAGATATTTTCACAGATTAGGAGGATAATATTCATCATGAAGCTATGCGATAACAGTGAATGGGATTGAAACGGTAGTGTCTTTAAATCCCAACCCATAACTGGACGAAGCGACAGAAATGCATCCAAATTTCTTCGATGTTTCATTTGGTTAAAATATTTTGTTTATAGAGACCATAATTTCAGCTTCCAAACTACCTATTTCATTTTCTGCGTCTATGGCTATAATGCAGTGCTGACTAGCATCTGGCAAAATGTCATCAGAGAAAAAAAGGGAGGATGAGGTGAGGTGAGACGATATCTCTCCCCTATCTCCGACCTAATCTCAATGGCAAGGTTTTCTAATGGAATAAAACCCTCAATGCTAATGTAAGCTGTCTTTTGTTCACGACTGCTTTAATCACCTTCTTGAAGAGCCCAAGCCGTTTTAATTTCACAGCCTGTAGAGAGATCAAGGCTTTAACTACGTCATTACTTTCCCCCTCATACCCAAGGTTTCTGGCACGCGAGATTGAACATGTGACAACCTACCGGACTGGAGAGTTTCTTAGAGAAGGAGTATCGTATACCCTCAAGGTACTGCAAAATTTCCATGTCCATCTCTG
>NW_020170481.1:194561-201280 GCF_000524195.1 Echinococcus granulosus
CTCTCAAGACCTTTGCCCAGTAGCCTGGTATGCCAAGACCTTTGTGAAAATAAGTAGTATATAACTACAAGTCACAAAAGAATTGCACATAGGTCATCACTTAAGATGAAGTGAAGACCAGCACTTGGGGAGGGGGAGTGAGCACACGAGTGCGAAGTATGGGATGTGAGGCGGGGATTATCTCTTTCTCGTCTTATTAACGTTGGGTTTTGTAACGGTATGAAGTATGATTTCTCAGTTCGCAAACAGTCGTTTTCTTGCTAACGGGTTTTTAAAGGACATAAAAAGGTAGAGGCCAACTTGATGGCCTTCGACACTTATTGTCATATGCCGTGACTGCATGACGTATGGCCGTCACTTGTTCACCTTCTTCCACAAGTTGATTAAGAAGAGAAGGTGGAGAGTGATGGATCGTATTTTAGGCTCATGAGATTGTATATTTGATCGCATTTTTACGGATTCCTGATTTGAAAATCAGGTACAAGAACTCACTCCATTATTTTTAATATAAAAAACAGCGTACTTAAACATTGCCAGTAAATATGATAAAATGAAAGCTATGCTTACCAGGAGCGCAATTCAAGGAGACATCGAGTTCGGCATCGCCGAGAGTCTTCGGATTGGCCAGTGGTTCATCCTCCTCCATCTCCTCCACATCTTTGCCGGTCACAATAGCACGTTGCTTAGAACCGAGAACGATAAAATATCAACCAACAAGACAAATAATTAATCTCATTCCCCCTCAAATTGGCGATCTTAGACAAATAAAGTAAGGAATGAAAACTGCCTTAGTTACGGAACCAAGTAAAACAATCTTCTGTCGATTGGGCAAACTTCCACGCTGGTTGACAATGGATAATAAGTCGAGAAAGTGGAATGCAAAATAGTTCCTAAATTGTTTTGCCGCTTCAGGAAACGGGATAGCCTTTATCCCGCACCAAGGCTGCAGGTTTTTTAAGCCGCTTTTGCTATTTAGGCAGCACTATTTAGGCAATTTTCATGCGATCGAGTGGCCAATCCTCTTGATAAAAGACTAATTGATTTGTTTAAACGATTACGCGATAGGAAGGACGTAAAGAATAGCACGGATACCGGCGTAGCGGCAACAAACCAACCACTGGATGTGTACGGTACAGTACGTAGTAGTGGAGGTGGTGAGAGAAATTGCTTTTACAAGTGGGGGGAGGGGGAGGAGGAAACTCCACAAACATCACTGTGGACATCCAGCTCAACGCGTCAATCTACCATAAAAATGAAACGAGAGACGAGTGCTTCTGTGTAAACAGTGAATACAAAACAAGCACTGACGAATAATTCCGGAAGTCGACTATCAGGAAAGATGAGAGCAGTGCCCGTTGCTTGGGAGTTGCCTTTCCCTTTGAGACACCCGGAAATGCCAGTCTTACCCATGCAATCCACATTGACTACTAGTATGGTGGTTATTTTAATAATTCTTTTGTCACTACGTGGATGGATAAAGATACACGCAAAGTGCGCTGGTTACTCTTGTGCCAAATTAGTCAAGGTATGTCTATCTGTGGGTCAAGAACCCTAATTAGAAGAGGACAACCAGCTTTAGCCTACTCGCGAGTAGAATGCAAACGTCCACAATCCAAAAAAGCACCCGTCCAGAACTGACAGGACAAAAAAACCGTTCAGTGCCAACCTTAAATGGATAGAGAGCCCAACACTTAGAAGCGAAGTATTCCTTTGACAAGTAAAGCGGCTCACCTGGAGGTAAATGGGTGCGTAGAGCCTTGCATACTTGAACTCTAGGGCGTACAATTCCTTTAAGTATTCCGAGTGGATGGAGGCCCTCTTCTTAAACAGTGTCTTCAGTGCATCCACACGATCTGCAACCTCTTTCGGTGAACTGGAGCAGTCAAAAGTGATTTAACTAGGCTGAGCAAGTGCTACTGAACAGTACATAAGTAGTCTAGTGGGGGTCTACTGGGGGTTTATGGTTAGGCGGGAAGTCCACCTAACTACTAAAGGAGACTGAAAAAGATCTCAATGTTGGGCAGCAGATATGAAACCCTGTTAATATCATCTACGCGTTTTAGCTTTTGAACCTTCTGAGGGCTTTAGGAATGAGGATTATCTCGGATCGCGTAAGCCACAATAAGATGGAGGGGGGAATAATGAATCGAGGCAATGAGAGTTAGCATTGGGAAATCGTCTAAAGATGTTAATTTTACAGGACAAAGGACCTCGTAGCGATAAAAAGAGCGAAGTGGTGTGCAGAACATGGCATTATAAAAATGTTAACAGCTCAGCGGCGTATGGATGGACGAGTTAATGCACGAAGAACTTAATGATTGACCGAATGGAGGGATCAGGAGTGGATGGACGGACCGTATGATTAAGTATGACGAATATGCGGGTCAGAAGCGATTATACTTTACTTGCTTTGAGGCATTTGAATCCTCCTGTTTTGTTGGACTCAAAGCCTGACTAATCATATGAATCAGGGTGGTGGCTGGATCATCCATACTGCACTTCAGATGTCTGCAAATTCACGCAAAAATTATCCACTTTTACGGTTCCTTTTTCCTGAGATTCTAAGCCTTTAGGGTGGCTACAAATTAAAAAATTACTATTTTCGTCCTAAAAAATCGAAAAAACTGCGTAAATCCAAAAAGGCGCAAATCCGGTTTAACCAGTTATCTACTAAAAATAAGTAAACTTTGAAACAAATTAACTTCTGAAAATTATTGAAAGTACTCTTAGAAAAATAAGAAAAATGAAAGTAAAGAGAACTGCATCTACATGACATGACTTTAAAAGCTGAGCGGTGGGGTTTTGCCAAACTACTTATTAAAAATAAGTAAACCCCGGAGTAAATTAACATCTAGAATTTAATAAAAAGGTATTGATAAGAGAAAAAATCGCTTCCACATGGTGTCACGTAGGAGGTTAAAAAAGAACAAACCACAAACTGAGCTGCAACAACCCAACCCTTCGACCTGTACCTAATTAATCGTTCTGTACCAGCTGACAGTTCAAATTTAAATTTCGCCCGAACTGGCGCTAAATTTGATTGACCCACACGCAAAAAAAGAAATTTTCAAACTTTTTGCATCTTTATGGAACTTTACCGTGAGAACGGGCACATTTGCTAAAAAGTCGACACAGTGAACGTGAAGTTGAGGAGAATTGAGTGCGTCGAGGAGGTGGAGGGGAACCTTTCGAACTGAATGCAACAATGGGGAGTTCACCTCCAAGGCACATCCCTCATGTCTTCAAGCACCCCATGCAGCTTTGGAGCCTTGTCAATTTGTCGAGGTAGAATCACACCCACCACCATCAGTCAGGAGTTGTTTATGCTAGTGACGGTTAAAATTGACGGGAAAGGTGTGGTGGCCCCAGTGAGGAGTACCATACCGTCAGGCGATGTTTTAGGCATGAAAATCTGGAATCATCCTTGCAAAAGCTTCAATGAGGGGTCAGTAGACAGGAATGAAAACGAAGAAACCAAAAAACGTCAGTTGAATCGGGCATATTAGGGTACAAATTGGGTCACATGTCAATGACCTGAACCTCAGCGGCAGTAACTACTCCAGGGTGGTGTAAACATCCATAACATCTAAGGCCACTGAACATACCGAAAGTGGTGTAACTCTTCCTTCACCTGATAGTTGCCAAAACATTTGACGACGATAGACAGAGGAAAAAAACCGATTGCCAACATACCGCTTTTCAGAAAGGCAGTAAGAGGAAGAAGGAAGCTGTAAAAGCGTCCGTGCGATCTTCTCAGAGGGACCCCCAATTGACACCCAGTTTTAAGGAGGGGAAGGCTGGGTGAGAGCAGATAAATTTGCGTTTTATGTGGCATCCATACATATAGGGAGGGTGATTCACATCCCCTCCTTAGTCAAAGTGCTCTCCATCAAACCCACCATCACCGACAGAGGTCATGGAGTAGAGAAAGAAAACCGAGAAACAAACGTGTCAAAATGGAACTGATTGATCGCCTAAATAAAGGGATTCGACAAACTGCTAACCTACCTTCTCTTACCCTAACCTATCCAACAGATGGGAAAAAGTTCCCAACTCCTACTTTCACCGAAATTAATGATCCAACCTAACACAAGGCTGTAGGCACTAAGCCACGTCATACGAACAACAGGGATGGCATCTATGCAAGCAGAACTGAAAAAGTGTTTCCTGGCCTTACTTGACCTCTTCACATTTCTCCCATTTGTACTTCTATTCAATGCCATGGCTAATAACCTTTTCACCTTTATGTACCGTAACAGCAAATCCTGTTTCACACCTGTGTGGTTTGTTACGACTTTGAGGGGAGAGTGAAACGCTAAAGTACACTTGAAGGAATAGAATCATCAAAGAGGCTAAACAAATGTCCCCTAGGGTTCCAGATGGAAAGGGGAGAAGGGGGGATTTGAAGAAATTGTGAAAATGTTAGGAATTGGCATGGTTAAACCCTATCTCCCAGTAACCTTATTAATTACTAAAAGCTTCAACGTAGCGCCCGCCTACTTATGGTAACCTCATCAAAAGGTGAGTTAGCATATGCCTAGCCATTGAGCACAACTGTGGTGAAATGCTCCAGGACTATTGTGAATCTTACGCTTGGCAAAAGTAAGGAATCCATCATTTCATCTTTTACTCCTGATATGTACTCTTGGAGGCTTTGTTTGGATAGGTAGATCCTTGATTGCAGGTTATCTGATGGCACCCACATGCTGTGTGAAGATGACACAGCAGAATGCTGGTGCTTCCTCTTGGGTGTAAAGACGCATTGAAGAAGGATTAAGGAGGGCTTCCTTCACTGAGATCTTCAAAGATGAATCGGCAAGTCAGTACATGGAGAGGAGACACCTGCTCGGGACAGTTGGTTCTACAAAGGCACATAATAAGAAAATTACCCAAGCAGTCAAAACGTAATCAACATCATAAGATGCACATTACCTGGTAGGGCTCATCGGACCTCCTCATCCTCATGATACACAACCTCCACTCTCCAGCTCTTCCGCTTCCAGGTTTTTGGGACTTCTAATGGGTTCGAGAATGACTGTGATTCTGGATAGGAGCACCGACTATTCGCCTACCCAGGTAATAGATCCAGTGAACAAGTAGGATACGTGTTGGTATTTATATTTCTAAATATATGTATAGAGGAAATGCACAAACAGACATACGGGCACACGCATACACATTCATATAAGCGAATAAGTAAGCAGATTGAGAAAGATAAATAAGGGAGTGGGGGAGGGACAAGGGTGGTACCACGTCACAAAGAGGCAAATAAAGAAGTGGATCACCCTCTGAACTTCTTGTTCTGATAAAAGCAGCAAAATTTCTGCTAGTGGTGAGAAGAAAAGCATGCACAAAGAAGACAAACAGGCAGAGCAATAGAGAGGGAAGGACCAAAGAAACCAAGATGAGGGTAGCGGAGGAGAGAAAATATGAGAGAACAAACAAAAGCTTAGGACTAGAGCTGTCAGCTATTCAATGCAATTGCGTAGAAAGTCGAGCAGACGTCGACCATAGACCTCGGGACGCACTGTAGTTATCTGGTCGGCATTAGCACCACCGTGTTTCACTGTCTTGTACGTCTGTGCGGTACGTTTGCGCATCCCATAGCGGGTGAGAATGTCGATTAACGCGATAAAGTAAATTACAGGCCGGCCGAGAGCTAGAAGAAGAGATAAAAAGGATTAGTCGAACCCAGCAATCCACTGATCCATCAGACAGCTTGAATCGGATGCAGTGGTCAAGTGAAACTATTTGGACAGTCTCAGTGTTGCATCGCCTTCCGCCAAGGAAAACCACAACCTACATAGCCTAGATCGGATCAAATAGCTGGGTCTGAACCAGGTACTAATCGAAACCAGCTAAATTAAATAACCTAATGAACAGGCCAAGTTAGCCAATGCCATCCAAAATCGCCCCTCCGATACTTTGATCTCAGGAAGAGGACCCATGGTGACTGAAGATAGAACCTATGGTCCCTTATACGAGCACCAAAACGATACAGGTGTATTCACCAAATCTTCAGGTAACACGGCCCCCCAGAGTCGCTGGACACGGGCAAGGTAAAACAGTTTACTTCAAAGGAATTCCGTGACTCCTGCGATCAAAACCCATTACACACATTCCTTTTCCACCGTATCACCATCAACCAAATAGGCGAGAAAAGGGGTTTTTTAGCACATTCAAGCGAGCACTATTGAAGTCAAGGGGGGAGAAGACTACTGTCGATGCCATTTAGAGATTTCTCCGAGCTCGTCAGACAAATAAGAACGCTTTCGTACGAACCAGCCAATCATTAATCGTGGTGCATAGTAGAAACCAGGTTAAGAGCTGAACAACAACGAGGGTAGTAATCAGGATCTTTGGTCTCGGGAACAAAAGATTGCGAACAAGTGGAAATCCCAGGGTTACATACTCATGCGTCCATCAGTCAGTCGCATCTTCTCGTTTTTAAACTCGCTGTTCACTCACAACTGACGGTGTATCAGTCACATCCACCAGAGACATTTCGTCCAGCATCAGACAACTCTGTAGAATATCACTTTGCACAGAACACAAAACTCACCTCTGCTTACCAACTTTTACTTAGATTTTCATTCGACTCCGTCAATCCACCTTTTGCCTTTGTTATGATCTGGCTTTAAGAGGATTTGTTGCCTAGGCATTCCACTCTGCTACCAGTCCATTGCAAGGCTTAACTTTTATTCCGTAGAGTCATAAAA
>NW_020170481.1:201380-205885 GCF_000524195.1 Echinococcus granulosus
GAGAGTGGGCGAAGCACATGCGCAACCAAAGTCCACACCAAATTTGGGTAACAGCCTTGTCAACTGTTTATTTATGATTACTAAGTTGACGTAACATCCGTATGACGACAATGCGGTGGTGAAACGTGTCGAAACGTGTGCGTGCAGAGGCATTAACTCACTGACCGCTTGTGGTGTTGCATTCCTCCACGTAGCTAAAAGTCGTTCGTGTTAAACTTCCAACTTATTCGTACGGATATTTACCCCCACTTCACTATCATTTTAGGCAACAAACTCTTAATAGTCGGGCTTGCGGATATTGGTCAATGTATTTAGGACTTAGGCCTTCCTACTCAACTGATTCTGAGTAGGAAGGAATCACTCAGAAGAAATGAACATTCAAGAATGGCCCAAATATGCTCTATCAGTATAAATTCTTCCTTCCACATTCATTAGCGGGTTCAAGGACTTTAGCATTTCAACATATGCCCGTTGGATGTAATGCCTCCTCGGACACGTAAGCTACCAACCCGTTGATGGGCAATTTTAGTGATTTTTGAGAGAAACAGAGTACAGTGCCCTCGAAGCAGGACGGTATCTAGAAAGATTATCTACATATGGTACCGAAGGTAAAAGAGGATAAAGGGCATACAAATCCAGGCTATCCCCACTCCACCTCGTGCCGTGGCACTTAGACAATCTTGCCCTAAGGTCACTTGGAAGGCCTACAGTGTATTGCATTTCGCCCGCTCTTTTGGCTCGCCTGCCTTGATGCAATTTCTAGCGTCCATTTCCTCACCTCTATCAACAGAAAGTTGGATGCCTAATTGCACGAGCTCTCCAATTTCCACACACTTTCTTTCACATCTCGGTAGCATGGCATTCTGTTGATACTATTACACCTACCATCTTACCACACTTCATCTGTACATTTGCCGTAAGGGGTGGGGATTATGGAGTGAGCAACTGTGGAGTGGAAAGAAATAGTGAATACATCCACCTTAGTCTACTAGTGAGGTAGAAGCAGTCAGCCGAAAAAATTGGCAAGATAAAGAAGCTCGTTGGCTGGATGAATGAATGAGTTGATTTCAAGCACGACATGGAGGAACAAGCCTCAGAGTAAGAGGAGGAGTAAGTCGGTAATTTTGAAAGAATTTCTTTATTTACTATAGCAATATACTTACACTATTTCCTGCATAAAGTACGATTTGACACAGCATTTACCCAAGATTGGATAATCCGTACTCAAGAGCAACCCAACCAAGACATAATGGAAGACAATGGGGGGAAAGGGGTAAGGAGGCCGAGAACAAAGTACAAGAAGATCATTAGGCAAATTCTGTCGTGAAAAGTAAGGATAGTTAAGGACCGTAACTTCAAAAACCATTATCCCCAATCACATGCGGTAAAATAAGAGGGGAGATTTGAAGAGATGCTTACAAGAAAACCCCTTTTTGTCGCCCATTCAAATAGTACGGCACATTAAAGGTGAGGCTGGACTCGATGTAACGTCACGGCGCGTAAACACCTTAATAAGTAGTTATAAAAATACGTTTTCGCCGCTCGACCCAAAGTAGGTGCTTCTTGCTAAAGAAGCAGGATACACCGAAATCTGATTCCAATACGCAGAGGAGCTTGAGGATAGCCCCGTTTATTTCAAGCCTCCGGTTAAATTAACCCCACCGAACGAGCAATGGGGTCAAACTGGGGTTAGATGGTATAACTCACTCTACCAAACTAGGCACTGCGCTTGAGGGTCAATATAACCTTACTAAGGTCTTTTTCTCTTGGTTCAAAACGCCCCTCTTTTACTTTGCAAAAAATCGTTTAGAAGTAGTACTCTTTTCAACATGGAACTTCATTAACGGGTGGTTTAAGAAAACCTTCCCTAGACAGCTTAGTTGGAACCGCAGTGAACAGGACGGATAAAATAAAAATGTCGGTGGAAAAAGGAGATAAGTCCCCTTTAAACAGTTACACTCTTATCAGCCTCCACTTCTGCAAGGATTAAACGAGGAGAAATCAGAAAATATACCAGTCCTTTTCGTTACGGATACACCTTTCGCTTGTGGCTACAAAACAATTCTTGGCAGACTTTGATTTTTTTGAAGCCAAACACCAAAACGCACCGGAGCTTCGTCGTTATGATCATGTCAAAGATTAAGTGCGCACAAATCGCATAAATAAAAAATGACAAATGTTCATTTATTTAAACTTGGAATAAATGAGACAAACTTACATGGGGATCCCCTGAAGGCGTAGAATTCGCTAATAGGATTCAGATCCCCTGTAAACGGTTGGAAGCGATGAGAGAGGTCATCAGAAGGGCTCTCCGGTGGTGTGTAGGCCCCTTAAAAAAAAAGAGAAGGCAGTAAACCACATAGTGGAACGAAAAGAAAGTTAAGGCCAACTAACCTTCCTCCGCACTACCAAGAGCCACCAAAGTGTCAAAATTCTCCGAGTTCGGTGGACTGAAATCCGAGAAAGGTTCATTGCTCAAGCCAACACCAACACCAGCATGAGGGAAAGAGCCAACGGGAAGTGAGGAAGGAATGAAAGAGGCAGTATTAGAGTGAGTGGGACCGAAGAGACGCTCTTCAAAGATTTCGCCCAGCCCATCGCCAGCGGAGGCGAGCATTTCAGCACCAGAGCCTCGATGCCCTCCCATCCCCGCGATACCGACGCCGCCAGCAGTGGTACCGGAGCCCACCTCCACGTTGACGGGAGACGCCGAGGCAGGGTAACCAAGACCGGTTCCAGAGGCCTCCTCCATGTCGTTGTCAACGGCTAATTCCACATCGTGGATACCGATGAGGGCGCTGTAGTCCATCAGGTTGTTGTCTTGTAGAAACTGCAGTGAGTACAAGATACAAGTCTATGACATAACTGAGAAGGCATGAACTCGAGCAAAAGCTGGATGAAGAATGAGATTTAGACATAGCCGTGACAATTTTCATATGTGAAATAGATGCATTCAAGGAGGTCAAAAAGCATGGATACAAAATCACAAACCACGAGAAACACCGCCTACTTTAATTGACCGCGAGAGAAAATTGCACTACTTGTGTGACAAGGAGGGGGAGGAAAGTTGCCATCCAAAAATTGTAAAAAATCTTCCCACATGAGGCGTAGGGCGGGCCAATAATGCAATCCCGACCACAAGTCTCAGATTGACACGCCTAGCATTACGGAGAGTGCGCAAAGAGTCACATGAACAGTGGAATTTACGTGACGCTTGATCTTGATCACACAAAGTCGAGATCCTCTATTTGTAGCAGTACTGCTACTGCCTTGAAGCTGCCAACACACCTTCATTTTTCATTGAAGAGATGAGCTGAAAGTGTCGCACCTTTCAGCGACTCTAGTTTACCTATTGTCCTGGCTTGCTTCATAGAGGTAACAGAGTACTCTACCCCCTGCAGTTGCTCGCAGAACGGAACTGCACGTCAGATAGTCGGTGCCAAAGTCAGGTTAGGGTCAAGAACCTGTTCATATAAGGTAAGCAAATAAGTGCGCGTGAGTTTTTTAGGACACAAAAATGTGTCACTCTAATAGGTTTCCAAGTTGCCTCCCTCATAAAGTACATGCTCAACTATCTCACCACCAAATGCTGCTCAAATTTTACGAGAGTTTGCCACCCCTCTAGAACCTGTGTACAATAAAGAAGTATATTAGTATAGAGAAGAACAGTTTTGACAGTTTGTCACACATGTATTTTACAAGTATCCACAAATCACACCCAATGAAAATCGCACGGACTTATATCAAGTTTTAACCTGATTGAGCATTTTCTATTACTGTCTAACAAAAGGTTCAACATCAGCAATGGTGACAGATGCTTAGCAAAGACATTGACAAGAAATCGTGGCAGGTAACTAATGCTACCCCGACAAACCACTCTCGCGCAACTGGGTGGTAAGAGCTGTCATCTTGAGCCAAAACTAGGGGAGAAAGCTACACACAAATTGTGTCAGTTAAGGGCGAGTGAAGTTGCCACTTGGTGAGGACAGTGAGCAAGTGGGTTTACCGGCAGCACAAGTGACAAGTCTTTCCTTCGGAGGAGGAATTGAATAATTAGAAAATAGTCGTAGTACTGGCGCAGTGGATACATGGGCTCTGGGTATCAAGTCAATCACATTCATAACCGCAAAGGATGAGGGCTAGAACTAATTCTTAAAAAAGACTCATAGTAGCCTAAGAGCTTACCGCAATATCCCGCTCGAGGTGTTCCAGCAATCGTTGTTTTGCCGACTCCTCCAAATGCAGTTCGCAGATGTCATTCATAAAGTCGTTGTCTTTTAAGGTGGGTAACGGTTTACTCTGGAAGGGAGAATCGGCACAGGTTACGTCGACAGGCACAAATAGTCAAAAGACGACTTGAGACAGTAAAATTGAGTGCGTAGACGAAATTCAATTGCTACTGCTCCTTTCTTGACGAAAAGCGTGGGAGAGGAGGGTTGGCTAAAGCTGGCTACTCCAACAATCACCAACAATAGTTAAGAAGCCGGGTTATGAGCGCCAGGCGT
>NW_020170481.1:205985-215058 GCF_000524195.1 Echinococcus granulosus
ATTAGAAGAGGAGAAGGAGGGAAAGTATGAAGAACAAAACTGCAGCGAAGAGTGAGAGGAGAGATGGATGAAAACAGTGGGGGGGGGGGGGGGGAGATGACTGAGAAAGGAAGTGACCAATGAAATATCTTTTCCAGCCTCTTCGTTTCCTTACCAGCTTTCGCTTGACTAACTTCCGTTCGCGCACCTGAACAACAGTGAAGATGATTCAGCAGGATGGATGTGTTAATTTAACGGATTAAACGTTTTACTTATCTCCTTTCACGTTTAAGAGCCGAGGCTATCGTGGCGTCACTCCATGCAGCAATAAACAGCAAGTGAAATCCATTTACTACCGTTAGATACCATTAGTTGCCGTAACAACCGGTGCAAATGTCACGAAGCAAATCAGACGGCATTAGTCAACCTAACAGACAACAGTGGTAGTGGGAATTTAGAACAGAATGTGATAGCTGGTGCAGGTTCTATCTAACCAAGGGAATCCGTTGACGTCTGAGGAGGATTTCAAATACAGAACGAGGGTGGGATGCTCAGCTGCTCAGCGGTAAGGCATTTAAATGGTGCGAATGCTTCAAATGTCAGTAACGATTCCAATTGT
This sequence comes from Echinococcus granulosus, assembly GCF_000524195.1. NCBI lineage: Eukaryota > Metazoa > Platyhelminthes > Cestoda > Cyclophyllidea > Taeniidae > Echinococcus > Echinococcus granulosus. The sequence continues at coordinate 206,584 of NW_020170481.1, forward strand.
AATAATTCTCAATCCCACAGAATAGTAGAAGTTTTCATTAAAAGCGGTGTGTTTCTAGAGTTGTGTCAAATTTAGGGTTTTTTCCAAGAGGACTTATTGCCAACCAGCAGATAATATAAACCTGGAGTACATTTAATTGACAGCCTCCCAATGTAAAGAGAGTCAAGTCCAGCACAGATGATAGCAAGATATCTCTCTTTGACGTCGATTAGAGTAGCAATGTCAGTGTGGATTTACATAGAGGAAACAAATTAGCCACCTAATTGCTAATCGAGGGATTTACTCAAGGGAGACCCCTAGCTGCATAATTCAGTAGTGAGATCATTCTCAGGGAAATTTACATCAAACACACACACCGATTAGATAATTATGAGCTGCGCAATTGTAAATTAGTCAGGAGGAAGGGAGAAGAGCATTTCTTCTAATTTAATTCAACCAGAGCAGAGCGGAAAGTACTTAATGGGTCAACAAAGCTTGAGTACAATGCACAAGTTGATGATAATTCAGTCATCGCTTGGTAATTCATATACATTCATGTGACAACTCGTATTCACCCACCCCTCTCCAGTCATGAATAGGTAGAGTTGAGGTGATCGTGTGAGTGTTTTAGCACTATGCAGTTTGCACGACCTAGTACTGGTCGACTTGTCAAATGCCAAGAGTAGGGATAATTAATTGGGATTTGGAGAAAATATGAGGGGCAATACGGAGGATAAGGGAAGGCTCCGGCTTTTCCTCCTTACTATCTTATCCCCAATCAAATGTGCAAATCTTCTTTGCACCAGTGAGTTTTAGAGTGCTAATAAGATCTTGCGTCGTCTTCAGGGAATTGTATACCACGTATACACCCACGCAATGGCATTTTAAAAGTTCCTGTCGAGAACTACGTAAAAAATAGCATGAGTACTTTTGGCCACCTAACATTTCTTCAGGTAGGTAAGGTGAAGTTTTAAAGCTCCACTCTTTCTTTCACACAATCTACAGGCCTCAGAAGATAGTGACCTAGAAGTTGCAAAAACTATTTGACCCTCAAGATCGCCCGATATTAACCCCCACAGAAACTGACTCACCTTCTCCTTCTCATTGGCCTCACGATCCACGACTGAGCCCTGAAAAAGAGAATGAAAAAAAACTAAGTTGGAGACTGGTAATTATGACGAATGATTCGACCAACAGCACAACCACCACCATCACCATTGTCAACAACCACTCTTTTGGCAGAAATAGATTAGAAGCAGTAGTTCTGAAGTGCTGGTAATCACAAAAAAATAAAACAAGCGTAGCAAATTGGGTTGGGTAATGCGATATACGGTATTCACCAGTAATTGTTATTAGCAACCACTCTGCACTGGTGCTGCCATCAATGGCGCGGCTAATTCGCCTTCTGCCACTAAAATTAGGCACTGAATGTTTATCGAATCAGCCCCACCGCCACCACCACCTACTCCCCCTCTCGCCGCCAGGCCAAACCAAACCAACTCAGCCCCGTCTCGACCCGCCTGCCACTAGGCAGCAGCAGGGGTGACAAAGTCACGCACGACGAAAAAAAGCACTGAATTGCCGAATTAGGTGAAATTTTGGACCTCAACAGCAGAGGAAAAAGGGTAAAAGTATGAGTTTGCGCCGATTCGTGCATCAAAAATGATGTCAAATTATGACAGGAAAGGCAGCAGATTGCTCAAAGATGGAGAAATGGAGAAGCGATGTGCTATGACCTATTCATTTAAGTAACATTAGCTAATGATAACTGACGCCAGGAGCGAAATTTGAAATAATCGTCTTTGAAACTTCTTTGGCCATACTCAAAAAATGGTGGATCTAAAGCGAATCTTGAAATGGTGAGATATGCAGTGCCTCAATGGATAAGTAGAGAGAAAGAATAATACAAAACTTCCATCATTTACTTTCACACAAGGGAAGGGGAGGATTAAAAACCCTCTTCAGTTCTCTGCATTTATATGTAGAGTTGTGAATGCGTGCCAATACTTACGTCCGGCTGTTACATGACCAGGTCTAGGTGGTACTTGCGATTCAATAATGAGTTGTCAAAAGTGAGCATTCCATTTTGAGCAAGCGGATATGTCGTCAGCACGTGCACTCGGCGTCTTTTTTACAATGAAGCGACTAACACCCTTGAGAATGATCCTAGTGGATTCTTAAATCGGCTTAATTACAAGAACATGCCCCCCCAGGGAATGAAGGAGAGAAGCCTGGAAAAGGAGCAATTGATATGTGATCGGTTGATTCATTTATGGTGGCCTAACTTCAACAAAAATGTAGCTTTGCAAGGTGAGTTTCCAAACGACTGGGCTGACAGGGAGGAGTGTAAGCGTGCAGCGGAAAAAATATTAGACCACCAGCCATCCCAGATTTCAAAACATAACTAAGAAATCGTGGAAAAGAGACGCCAAAAGGTAGCATCTTCGTCACTAGGACGTCAGGAGAAAAGCGACCATCACAGTCCAGACGTTTTTTTATTCCCAATATGACCCAACCACCTCAATTCCTGACTTATTCGCCTTCAGATCAAAAACGTTCTACAATTGCTTTACCGTTTGAAACTCAGCCAACTTGCTCGAGGCACGAGTGAGTCCGACTGGTGTTCATGAACTGAAGAATAACAAGTGACACATATCTGTGACGCCAGAATATGGGTAGGAAAACTACCACCAATACAATTACACCAACGCCAACAGCAGAAACGAGTGTCAGATAGGAAACGGAAGACAAAAAAGTGGAGTATGTGTTTTTAGACCTTAAAAATACCAAAGGTAAAAGAGATGTGCCTTCGCCTCTGCACACACCGGTTAGTCAAGTAGAAGCAAAATGACAAGGTTGGTGTCTACGGTAGCCAACTCACAGAACGTTTGATGCAGGTGAGGATGCGGGAGCTACGCTGAAAAGTCGATAAGAGAGATAGAATGGGACTCGGAATCGTCATGGACTGTGCGGTGCAGTGATACCACTCTCCTTTGTGGTGCACAGGTGCGGGTGACATCTGAAGGAGGGGATTGATGTAAGCATGAAATATTTGCTGATTACGAAGTAAGCGAGGTAAGTTGTGCAGAGTGCTCCACCTAAGGTAGTGGTGATAAAACCGGCAAAACACTCAAGACAAGCTCTTCCGATTCTAGAATAATGCAATCCCATAGTTCTTCCACATGATATACATAACTCATTCGAAGTAAACTTCTCGATCATGAGATCGGCCGATCTGCGATTATCGAAAAGAATCCCTTAAAACTTACCTAACAACGAAAAAGATACCAATATCCACTTCCACTACCTCAGCCCCAGCTCATCTGTGCTGAAGGTATCCCAACAATCGACTAAAATGAGCCTCCACCTCACTCTGATCATAAGGTATTCTACCTATCCACCCGGAATCTCCGCATTTGAAACGAGAAAAATAGCCGATCTAGGGTCATTGGAAAATTAGAGCACTTCAACAATCGCCTAGAAAGGGCATTTGAATAAAGTCATATCAACCTCGCCAAAATTAGGTATTACAGTGCTTCCCCAGGTCCAAAGGACGATGATGTGAAGTGTAAAGCCGCGAAATCGCAATGCGAACCTTAAAAATGACCCCTAAAGTGAATTAAAGGCGAGCAAAATACTGATCGAAATGGGGGGCTTCGGACTAGTCACCCCTCAAAATCACGAGGGAGATCAAAATGATGCCACACGACAATCATAGCTCTAGGTAGCCATAAAGTCAAAATCAGGACTCCCATACTTCTAGAATCCATCAAAAAACCGGAAAGACTCAATATGCGGTAAAGCGAGTATGTGCAGGCGAAATCTTAGAGAAAGCGCGCGTGTACGTGGGTGAGAAGCCTGTCTACAAGCATAAACTATAAACCTTTGAGGGGACCAGTCGACCAGTAACCCCGCACAACGGAAGTGGAGTAGTCATCGTCGTCAACGTCACCGGCATTGTATATGAGGGAACTGGAGGCTTTAAAAGGTAAAGAGATTTAAAGAAGAAGAATAGTGACATACCTTGAGATCATATTTCCGATGCACCGTGACTCGTGGACTGAATACGTTACGCATTGCGAGAAGGTAGGTGTCCTGATCATTCACTGTAATACGATACATTCCAAGGTATTGCGGTAAAAGCGTTTGTCCGTGCACATTGACTATATACTAAAGGGGAGGGGAAGAGAAGGAATAAAAATGTCATGGTTTCCGTGATCTAACAATACAGTCCTTACAAGATGCACTGATCTGAATGACCGACTAGTCATCCGGCATATTGACCAGTTATGGTCCGACCTCGTGATGGACAAAGACATCGAAATAAGTACTATTAATTACTTTGGTGAATAGTCAAATCCAAGTTCTTCATTCCCCTTCCCCTTTATGACAAAGGCAAAAAGACAGCTTTCGAGACGATTGGTTCAGTTACCTTCCAATGCTCGTTTAATCAAATCTGACACCAATGAAAAAGAAAGAATCAGCTTCAGAATTATCGGCTTTTCATTTGCGTTCTAACAGAGCCCCTCCACTTATTACGCAGTTAGTCTCCTTACCCTCACATATTGACAGAAGGGTGCTAAGCTCACTCATGCTTTAGGCAATCGGTAGACTTCGCTCATTACGATAAATGTGGAGATGAAGTGTGATAAGAGGTTAGCTGAAATAGCCGAAAATCTGAAGAGGGAGTGAAAAACTACACACAGACATCCAACTCATGCAACTATCGTCCTGTTACCGTCTCATCCGCATTAACAGAAATGACGAATAATAGCTGTTAGGGAGAGTAACGAGACAAGTGGGATAAAGAGGCTACATCGTATAAAATCAGTGCCCTCGAGCTAGCCTCCTCAAAGTGGCATCCCTCGAGGGGCGGTGATAGGGCAAAATTTGCATAACTTATAGCTCTATTTGGATTTGTGGGAGTTGGGTTTAACGAACGATAAATACCGGAAAGAGGGAGAGCCTATTTTAAAGTGGAGACAGATTTTAAACTTCACGTCCCGATGGTTGCGCAACTTTGATTTTGGGGCAAGGAGGTGGCTGCTCACAGGCAAAATCCCCTTTCAGCAGTATCAAGGTATCGACCATAGCCCAGATAGTGGCACTGTATGATGCATTGCAGTTCCAATACAAAAGCAACTACGGAGACTGCCATCACTTTTTTCCCATTTGGAAAACAAAAGTTTACTTGGAAAGAAAGAATCTTCACTTGGACCCATCATTCAACCGTTCAATAAATCAGTAACGTCTCATCAACTGTGTGCAGTACCTGATGAGAAGATGAGCTAACAGAACCCTCCGCCCAGAGATAGAATTGATAAATGTGATTCTGGTGATGAATTAGCAGATGATAATGCATGATTCAGGGAGACCCACTGTTTCGTCGATTAAAATAACTCAAGATTACCATATGAAGAACACCTTTTGGGAGGGTTTAAAACGGGTGATGAAACAATTTGCGACCACCTGCATCAACTGAAGAGGAAAGATTGGGAGAACCTACTACACAAGCACTAAAAGATGACAAGAGGCTTAATTTTTTTTAACGCGGTGTTGGGAGAGGATTGCAGAGACTTGAGAAAAGATTTGATGAGTAAAACGTTAAGCAAGCATTCCGAACATTTCATGCTTCTTAGGCATGCAACACCTCATCACTGGAAAACTATCCTTGATTCGTTCTAGAGTATGACAAATTATAGATGAGTTTGTTCACTTGCTAAAGGCCAAATAACAAACTCCTCCAACTCATCCCCTCACCATCTTCTTCCTCCTCACACACAAGGATTCGTGAATCAGAGTTAAAAAAGGCTCCGTTCTTACGAGACAACACAACGCTAGACCCCAGGCGGCAAATCTTTTCTGTGGCAAAATCAGCACCATGCAGTGAGACAGAGTTGGGTGAATTTGGAGGTACTGTCCTCCCTCGTCCCCCGCAATACATTCTCTTCGTACCTATCCAAGCTGCCAGTGAGTAGCGCCCCCTCTTGACACTAGACGTGCCAAATAGAAATGAAGGTGGCTGGAGTGACACCTAGGTCGCTTGCAGACAAAAAACTGGCCCGTAAAAGTGTGCACTACAAGAGATACAACTTAGAAGCCTGTTAGTCGTTTAATTCTTGTTCAAGCAGACCCTCACGCACTTGTGTGGTTGCACTGCACGAACAGAATAATGACCATAACCTGACCACAGCGCCGCCGTATTAGATGGTTGAACTAACCTAACTGCAGCTCCGTTTGGTTGCATTCTGTTCCGTACAGCAAGTAACAACAGAAACTAAAATAGTCTGTTCTCTCCACGAAGTAATGTTAATAAACAATGCAAGATTCAAGACAGTAGAGAGCCCAGACTCAATGTGAGAAGGTGAAGTGAGTAGATATTTCCTATAAAAAAAATTTAATCTTATTCAGAAAAGACTTGTATTCAAGAAAAAACACGTGCCCTTCCAAAGACCACAACGAAAGCGATGTGGAGCGTTGAAAAGAGGAATTGACAAAGCTATGCTGAAGGTCATCTCCAGATCAGTACATTGATCAAGTGACACTAGAGGAGACGATTTCAACATCAAATACATCCTCGAAGCAAACAACACTCAATCAAGTTGCCATCGTTATCATCCAGATATGTTAAAATCATTCATGAAAAACTAATGCCAGGAAGATTACCTCAAAATTCAAATTTCAGCTGTCAACTTCATATTCACCATTAGGATTTATCACCTAAATTACCTTAGGAGAGGTAGACAATGGGAAAAAGGGAAAATGGTAAAAAACAAGAGAAGATGGTCTTCTTCTCTCACCTCATGGTAGTTTTCAATAAAGTTGTGCATTTGTTCCACCTCCTCCGAGCTGATCATCTTCAGTACGTAATGCCTATTGTACGTCACCAGTAATTTGGAGCCCGATTTACTGCTAACGCTGTCCCACAGTGGTTGGTAACGCGTGAACGACTCCTAGATGGATAGTTCAAATGATTACCCACTTACCCAGTAGTCGTTTGTGTCCACATTGAACCTCTCCCGCAGGTTCTGAAATGCCAGTGGACAGTACTCCTTGAACTTGAATCGACTTGGCATATTCTCTCTATACACGGAATAATGAAGTTGTCGGTAGATGCCCTACTTGTTAAACAGATGGCCCTTCACTTTAATTTTGAGATAGGCCTTAAAGTCATCCTTCATTAGTACCGCGCGCGGTTTCATGTGTTGCAGAGTAGTGAGAGAATGATTAATACCCCACATGAGGACGCTCTTCAAGGGTTCGTTGGCGCGGAAGAGCTTTAACTTCTGTCGACCGCCTTTCAACTTCTTCTGCTTCGACTGGGTCGCCATGCCTACAGGAAATGGGAGGAAGAAGGGATTAAGGTTGCAGATCCTGTAAAGTTCATCATATCCGATGATAATGCAACGTAACGACTAAAAGAAGCAGTTAGGGCAATGGATGTATAAGACTGGACGCTTCACCCCGACAGTTTGGGGGGTGCCTCGCCTTTTCAGTCACAAAAAGAAAGAATTTTTCTTGTTTGCATTTAGCCTTGCAATTGTCAATGCTAAAGAGGGTGCTAATGTCAGCTTGCATACTTTTGGAGAGAGCTTAAGGGGTCTAGTTTACATATGCTCCACACTTGGTAGTCAATACATCTGACTACATGGATGAAAATATCTGGGCTTCAGCATAAAACCCACGAAAGTATGAATTAGTCTACTCGGTAGTGCAAGTGTTAATACCACATCGAGAATAAAAAGCTGCACTTGATTGGTTAGTCTTCATCTAGGATAACTGGTGTAATAGGTCCCCCGAAGACAACTCACCCCTTCGTGACTTGAAAGGCACAATTTACGTATACAGCTATCTCTAAAACGTTGATTTGCAAAGTAAAATTTCTCCTATTTTTAAAAACCAGTTTGGTGGTGGGTTTGCCAAGAAAAGCACAAATTAAAGAGCGAAACCTGGAAACAGGGCAGTATAAGCAAGTTGCTGTTACAAGCGGTGGACCACTGTCAATGGTGACAAAGGTGAAGTCCGTGACTGGGGTCTCATCGAAAGCGATATTACAAAATATGATGGGGTTACTAGTAGAAAAAGCAAGTAGCAATACTCGGGAGCATTTACTCAAATAAATCCCATTTTGAGATTATACCATAAACAAATTGAAAAATTCATTCCAGCCGATGTAAACAAAAGGATAATTCACTGATAACTTGTGTTAGATGTGGTTATTCCTATCCAAAAAAGTGGATAATTGCGTGGGAGTAAGTAAACAAAAAGGCACAGTGCAGTTACAGACAGTCAATGAGGTAGAAATTTCAAGTATATTTCAATGGCGGATGCAAGTGTAGCTGAAAACAGCAATTTTATAGGATAGGCCAATGGACCTGCCTTCTTCACTATCAATGAGCTGAAAGTTCGTTACGAAGCAGTGAGTTACTGCCTTTGCAAGCGCACGTTTCGACACGTTTCACCATCGCATTGTCGTCATACGGATGTTACGTCAAC
>NW_020170481.1:215158-232334 GCF_000524195.1 Echinococcus granulosus
TTTTATGACTCTACGGAATAAAAGTTCAGCCTTGCAATGGACTGGTAGCAGAGTGGAATGCCTAGGCAACAAATCCTCTTAAAGCCAGATCATAACGAAAGCAAAAGATGAGTCGACAGACAGATGAAAAATAAATAAAAGTTAGTAAACAGAAGTAAGTTTCGAGTTTAATGCCAAACAAAATCGCAAAGTTAAGCTGAGTGAAGCGGCTCCATCAAAACGAAAAAAAGTAATCAAACTGCACGTTTTGTCAGAGTAACACCTACAATGTGAATTGTGTTTGTCGAGTTGATAAGTTTCCAAACATTTGCTTCTCCTCAAATGTTTGGAAGAGGCGTGAATTAGACCAATTCTTTTTGAATTTGTAAGTGGTTTTTACAGGCAGAAGGATGTCAAAACACACCAGAAATGAGCTGAGAAGCAAGGGTGAATTAGAACTATACAGAACCGCAATGCATAGCAAAGCTGACCATCAAGAACAAATAAGTAAATACACACATTTAATGGTACCGTTGCTGTTAACGTGTTAAATAATGGACTTTCAAAATAGTTTTTTGGGATATATTGAAATTCCTTATTAGTTCAAGTGTATAAGGATTAAAAAGTTGGTTATATGAGAAAGACCACAAATTCATGCATTTGGAAGCGATATTCAAACTTTAAACATTGGGAAAATATCTTTCAATGTGAATGTTGTCCTGAAAAGGGTACCTTGCTCAATATGGAATGACTGATAACATAACTATAAGATGGTTAGTTAAGCATACGAAACCCTTACTCTTTTTATGGACCTACGGCTACTGCTTTAGCCGTAAAAGTTATGTTTCCTTTTCAGCCCATTCTAAGTACACAGTTTAAAGAACTTCCCTTCCTTCGGAACTATGATGAAGTAGATCAAAAGGTGATCCATGTAAAAGAGAGCAAGACTTCGCGTCTAGCTGGCTATTTTTGGCAAAAAAGACCTCGAAATGGATAAGTAGTACTAAAACAGATTAAAAAATTCGCCAGAAGGAAGAGCAGAGAAAAACGCAAACAGGATCTGAGCACGTATTAAGATGCATTTAAAAAAGACAACGGGGGCCAGTTATATTTCCTTTACAACAAAAGTCACTTATGCAATGGCAAAAACAGCATTTTGAGGGCACTGTCTTTAGAAAACCCAGGAATTCGACACCAGCTTTATAAAATCAGGATTAGCATCATGAAGCTAACCAGCAGACGAAAATGGCATGGATGGTTCCGTCGTCATAAAAATGACGAATCCCAAGGCTCTTAGTAAAATGGTGGTAAAACAGTGGCATGAATGAAGAAACGCAGTCAGAGAACAACTTACAAGAAACGAGACAAGCCCTTGAACACAAAAAGCGCGGATTAACAGAAACTACGAGCTTATTGGATAAAATGGTCCTCCAGCAAATTTTAACAATTAAAACACAATTAATAATTTTTGCCTATAATACATAAAACTCAGCAAAAATTATATAATATATATATAATATATATATATAATATATATATAATATATTTAATTTTTTCGTTTTTTGGTTAATACAGGCAAATATTTTTTAGACATTGAATATAATTGCGCAACTGCAGTAAAATATTGTAATGTGGTTTTTTTTAGGCTTTTAAAGCCACAAACACTGTTACTTTTGCTCATATTAAATATTCACGATTCGTATTGGGTACACTCTGGGTCAGTTTCTATGACCACTCAATCTTGCCACCAAATAGGTTGCATTAAAACATGTAATACATAGCCTTTCGTCAGTTTGAGAACTGTCCCTAGTGCTTTTCTTGGGTCGTGTCTCTTTTGCATTCTACTTTTAACCTCCTATTATATGTACTTTTTCATAGCATTTAAACTGCGGTGTTTCAGTAAAATGACGCCTTTTGTTCTTTTCAAACACTAATGGTTTTACTTAGATCCATGTGCTACAGGCTTCAAGGGCTAAAATGCTTTTAAGGGCTGCCGTTCTATTTGGCAATGTATGTCTTTTGCCTGGCCTGTGAGAGGTGTAGGTGTTCATGTGTAAGGCTAAAACTTGTCTCATTTCTTCTCTTAGTCTCAGTCTATGCTCCGAAGCTTTTTTTAAGTCACCAGTGACAATTTTTCTTAGTGTTTATCTCAATTTAGTTGCGTTTTTGCCCTGTTTACTGGCTTGTATTTATGAAACTACACAACTTTGCCAACTGGTTATTGTTGGACAGGTCCTGACTTTCTTTTTGCGGCCGTTTGTAGGCTCTATTTCCTTGAGCAGTCTGTAGATTCAAAAAAGCTGATCAAGTGTTATAGAAACAGACATTACGTCGGGTTTTCTACCATACCTGCGTCTTTCAGATAATCATTTAATGCTATTTTCAAATTGGTAGTATGCTTCCAAATATCCCTACCGAAGATAAGTATGTTTTAAAATGTTTTGAAATTATCCTCCCTGGACCGCTTTGCATAAGTCGTTGAAAGGTGAATGCTGCATTGCAGAGTCCCAAAGACAACGTCTGGAAATCTATCTATTTCTGCCACTTTTACTTGCCACTACCCTTATTTTAAGTCCAACATGAAGAACCGCCTTGGCACGTGTAGAAAATCTAGTGGGTTGTATATTTGAAGTAAGACGAAGGCCCTTTTCCTCGCTACTATGCTTGGACTTCTGCAGTCACACCAGTCTCTTCTACCTTCTTTTTCCTCCCTTAAATTGCGAAGACCGGTTAGAGGAAGACATGCATCGTGACGTTTATGTAGATCAGACCATCCTTCTTACTAAAAAGTTGCAAGGAGGAGGAGAAAAAGGAGAAGGTATAGGATGTAAACTTTTAACTTCTCCATCGAACGTTGATATTTGAGTGACATACTCCCAGTGATCTCTGGATTTTGTAACTCTGACATGAATCAGGCTCCCACGCAAAGCCTCTTATCCCTTCTTGATAATCTCCTAATTTCAAATTGCTACATTAAAATGTTAATATTTAATCCATATTTGACTACGCCTGGAAATGGGTTGCCTTCTCTGTCACTCCGGATACATAAAACCTCATTCTACTTACTCTCATAATCTACTAAGTTGAGTCATGGCTAGGGGCAATGTAACGTGCAGGCACGTTATGGCTCTAGTGTATACTGCTCTACGTCACTTGTTTGTTTAAATCTCAGGTTTGGTAACGGGCTACTTAGGGTCGCCGCCATTGCTCATCCCCTGGGCGGTTTGGCCTCTGGGCCATGTTTGTAGCCCTCGAAAATACATATCCTGCCCGAGTATTATATCTTCTTTCGTCTTTATGGGAGTCTCCAGGGGCTACATTTATAAAGTGATTGTTAACTAATCATTGATTGGCCAACAAAGAGCGGTAAATGTCAAGTAGCCCGTGGTGGAATGATTTAGCGACGCTAAATCCCTAAATTCCCAACTCGTTTGTAAAAGATTTTTTCATGATCACGATAAATCATAATAATACATATGAATGCAGCAGTCAGTACAAAAAGCAGAAGTGGATGTCATGATGGCTACGGAAGGACATGAAACACCAAATTGCGCGGTGTCGTCCACCGCATCACATGCTACTTATAAGTCCAATCCGCCTAGCTATTTTTTTGGAGCTTCGCTTCACCTCCAGTTGAATCAGATCGAAGCACATGGCTACCATAGCCAGCCCGAAGAGAAGGTAGATAATGGCTGCGATGAATTTATTCATCCTATGCACTGGATGTGGATCATCCATACCGGGAAGCATATCCCCAAATCCGATGGTGGAGACGGTGACAAACACAAAGTACATGGCATCCAGGAAGGTCCAGTGCTCCCAGTATGCAAACACTAGGGCGCCGAAAATCAAGTAAAGAATAAAAAGACAAAGAATTATCCACACTGGGACCCGTACACTTCGACTCTCCTTTCGTGCTTGAAGGGCCTTGGTAAGGACAGAATTGGATCCAGCCAGAGTCATGAAAAGGCTATTTGTGATACCTGGAAGAGGTGCTGTCTTCCTCACCAATTCCTGCAGAGCCGAGGTCTTTTTAACTCCTCCTCCTCGAAGGACTTTAGGCGAATCATTGAATGCTGCTCTTCCAGGTATATCTCGAAGTGGTAAAAGTGGAGTGGAGCCATTGTCAGAGGGTTTATTAGAGCCACTTGCAGTTGCGCAAGATGTAGAAGGAATCGGAGATGGAGAATCGCGTTTTTTACCTGACGTAAGACAGCAACACAGAGATTTATAGATCATTCGGAAGATATCCGCCATCAGACTACCCAAATTAGCGAGAAAGAGAAGCATCATTGGAATCCCGAAGAGACCGTAGAATATGGTTGCTAGACGACCGTATCTTGTCACCGGAACGACCTGTCCGTAGCCTAAGGACGAAGAAAGGAGATTTTCGGTTATACTCTCCCACAAGAAGAGTACTTCGTTTCTCACCGAGTGCTTGATTAATTGGTTAATACATTCCTCGCCCCATACATTGAAGTTCTGCCTCAAGGCTTGGCAAGCAACTAATTAAAAGGCGGGATGACCAGAGGGATAGTTTTCCTTTGAAGCAGACGTAGTTATGCCTGAGGTGGAGAATCTAATTGGAAGAAGTGAATATTCAGTGGGTGGGGACGAAAAAGAAGGTTAAAGAAGAGTTCAACGTTTTTGTGGTTTCATTGCAGAAACAATGAAGAGGAGGGAGTAGGAGCGGAAGTAGAAGGGAAAGAAAAATTCCACTTGTAACGATTTAGACATGTCATGGGACTAGTTGCAGCATTACAGGGCTGGAGGTAGTTGAATTCCTCCACCGGTTTCGGTTCCATACATTAGAGGTTCTGTGACCAGACCAGAGTCAGACTTTATACTTGTCTGTCCAGACAAGCATGAAATCCAGTTACAAACTGGATGCCTCAAATGCTAGGGCAGAAATCTGATGCAATAATTTAATTCCATTTTCCAGAAATTAGTTCCCTCTCAATGGTCCCTCCTATGACTCACTTTACAATCGGTTCCGCTGCATTAACGGTTATGAGGGAAGCACCTTATTCTTGCACCAACAGATGAGACAAAAGGTGAATGGAAATGAATTCCCCGTGCTTCTACTTAACCTCCGATGATCGCTATCGTGGTGTAAATATCAGACTAATGAAATTCCAAAGGTCATAACCACGAGAGACCAAGTCGGAGCCCGGGAAGGAGGCGACGGCAAGGAGGGAGGAAGCGAGAGGGTAAGACATGGAGAGTTGGGGGAGAGCAATGAATCATTCCCACCCCTCACGCATAAAAGGCAATGTAGACTCGCAATTTCTTCGCCTCGGGCATAAATATTACACGAGGCAAGGCAGCTTATTTTGACCACTAAATACAACCTTTTTTCCCTTAAAAAATGAAATTCAAAAGGTGTTTAAAAGGGGTAACCCTTACACGATGAGGTGACCCAATATTATCGATTTTATGTCTGACAGTTGACTTAGGTAAATAGCTGGAAAAAACAACAGAAAATTAAACAAATACACAAAATGAAAAGATTCCATTTATAAAGCAACCCCACTTGTTAAAGCCATTAGGTGAGGGAGGCGTGTGGGGGGGGTGGAATCCGGTAGGTTAGTGGTGTAGTTTGGAGTGAAGGCTCTCCCCGAACAAGCAAACTTGTGACATTCTGGCATCGATACCGTATGCGGTGGTCTGTACCTTCGCTATTCCCCAATGCCAAATGTGGACAGCGTTTAGAGTAGGTGGTGGAATGTCAGGTCCATGTCATTTGATTTGATTGAGGAGTCACCAGAGGATAATGCGTCATGATGTGAATAATATGGACCGTTAGATAATGGCAGTGACAAGAGCAACCTTCATTCATTCAGCACGTGGGTGGACTTACACTGACAAAAAAGCGGTAACACATGCCTAACCAGTCCACCTATCGAACATTTGACAGAAAGCCTCTACATTTGAGAACTTGAGTTAATTGCGACTCTTTAGGTAGGGAGGATCAAATTACCCAGTTTTGTTTAAACCGAGAGTGGAGAACACAAAACACACTTAAAAAAAACACACACCCACCCCTATCCCTTCTTGAAGGCCCAATTTTCAGCATATGCCATCCGATGGGAGGAATATTTACAAAACATGTCATGACAATTTGACAAATGATAGAAGTTAGCACGACATGTCGAGCATATTTGAGCATGTAATATATGCAAAATAATTTTCCAATTTTTGTCTTGTATAAGGAAACCTCAAATGTGCACTCGTTGGCACAATTTATACAAAGTCTGGCCACAAAGGGTAAGGGAAAGAAGTGACAAGGGAGACCCAAGCTGGGGTAATTGCGAAAGTACTTAAGCCTATCTGCTTTTTCATCTGCGCAGAAGTAGAGGTGGAATGTAGAATATTTCATGTAGAATTTAATTTTACTGCGCTGGAAGTGAATCACCATCATCACCATCATGACTATCACCAACAACATCGTTTCATGTCAGTAAATGCGCATTTTCGTGGGGGTGGGTTTGCTGACAGAGGAGTAAAATTTAATGGAAAGATTTTATAATCTAAAAGGAGCTTCTCTTCTAGAGTTTTATTTTCCTTTGTTTAATCGCGTGAGCCTCTTTTAAGCCTCCTTGTGATGATGGCATCAGAAACGGGGTTAGTGACTAGCTTTGAGCAATCCTTAAGGGATGAAGTCGATGGGTGCGTGCAGAAGGTCCGCCCTTGAATCGGTAGGTCGCCAAGGTGGAAGTGTCTTCTTTCACTTAGGGCAGTTGATCAATCAATTAATCATAAAATTATTTAATCATTCACTCCTTCATTTTGGGTCCTTTCCCGATTTATTAGTTCATCCTTTTGCCCCAGATCTATTCATTCATCTCCCGATTTACTGACTCAATCATTTGTTCATTCATTCATTCATTCATTCCGGATTCAAGTCCAATTCATTCAACCAATTGTTCTCAATTCCTTTTTCGTATATTTGATTAACTGATTGGTTCATTATTTAATTCATTAGTTCATCCCAAATTTGATCCTTAATTCCGCCATTTACTTATAAAGCTTTTATTCATCCAATCAAAATTAAGGCAATGGTTAATAATTTATTCTTATCAGGAAATTATTTAGTTCTTTTTATTTCTGCATTTATAAATCAACAAGGCAGTTTGGGAGTTATTAGTTCACTAGATTATTTAATCAACCAATCTGAAAGTCATCCATTTCATCAAAAACATAATTGTCGAAGAATTAATAAATCACTTTTTCAGGCCTTTGTGAGGATTTCTGTGTGTCTAGTAACCAATCGACGAGGCACTTTAGTGGTCACTATCTAATACGCGTGTGTTTGAATGAGTCGTCTAGGCAGGAGGCGGTCAGTCGACGCGATCCTTGTGGGGATTTGGATGCATTCGACTTCGCGGACCACACATAATCAAGCTACCTGCAGCACTTTTATTGCCGCTACCCACTGAAGCCAAGTCTCGTCTAAATCGTTCTAGGAGTATGAAGGCTAATGTGTGAGAGGAATACCGCGCCTATTACAATTAATTTATCCTTCCGTATCCGTTTATCCATTCATCCATTCATTTATCTCTCTTCCTACCTCAGGGGTGATTATAATGCATTTCTCTGCCTTCGGGTCCCCCACCAATTAATGGTTCACAATCGGCCATGTCTACCTGGTATGTCTGATGTCCTGAAAAGGTGGTAATCATTGAATAGTAGGGAAAGTATAAAAGGAGCGCTGCAGAGGAGGAGGTGGCGGGACACTGTCATACTTTTATCTCATCCTATCCATCCCAACACAAACTGCAAGTCCTTTAGTTAGTGAAGCCATGGAAATGCGTCCCGTTACCATGTTAGAGTGAAGTATTTCGTCTACTAAATCTTTGCTCTGTCAAAAAGGAGGGATTTTTTCCCACATTCTGCTTCAACAGAATGCTTTTCGGGGAAACAGTTAGTCTACAATCCACATACACACACACACACATACCAAAAATGGCCCTCTGGGAACGGAATGCTGCCCTAAATAATGTAAACTGGGATAGCGATCGAATTCCTCAGGGGGATAGCCAATGATACGTTGGTTCATTCATTCGTTTAGACCCGTAATACACATCTCGCCTTTGGTCGGATGCCAGTAAGTCAACAAAAACCCTTCCTTAACCAAGTTTGGGGACAAAATTTCTGTAAGGGCCAGGCAACTGCCCCGACTCTAATTCAGCGCCTAGCTGGAATACTGTGGTATTGAGAGAGATGGGTCTTCAGCCTACCATAAAACGCAGAGGTCGGGGTGGAAGGCAAGAAGGTAGTGGTAGGGTGTTCATGAGGAGGAGAGGTCTAAACTCTTCCGCGGTTTAGTAAAATCTACCTACTCTTCTGACGAGATTCGAATGCTGCACCAAAGGACCAGGAGGGTTAGACTGACTGATGCTTGCACCGACAAAGTGAAAGGCATCACATCTAACTCACCGATAGTAGTAATTACGGTGATGACGTAGAACAGCGAACCACTCAGTGTCCACGGATCTGTTCTAGGGGTTCGACTCTTCCACATCGACTCTTGACTCGATGGAGAAGACATAACCCTCGGAGTAGATCGATCTTTACTATCACGAGAAACTGCGAGTGTTGTCGATGAAGGCGGTGGTGGTGGCACCCATCCAGCACGAATAGCTTCATACACTGCTCGCACGAAATTGCTTAATAAATTAGGCGGAGCTACTTCTTCAGGCATCTGACGACTTCTCATCGGGGCTAGGAGCCCTTTAAATGCGTGAATCTGTGAGGTAAGGTTAATTTCAACTGCTTGGGTGAGAATTTTTTCCAGCATTTGGGTTTCGCCGATTGCATTGAGATCATCCACCTCCTCTCTAAGCTGTCTTAGCTCGACTTCACGACCTTGTAAATACTTGGGAGTCTGGTTGTTTTGAAGCCGCTTCACTTCACTTTGAAGGGCCTGCAGTTGAAGATCCACGCATTGGAGAGCCATTTGCCGAGATGTAGGTCTCATCTCCCGTCCAAGGTCTCGTCTGACCCGATATACTCCTCCAGTTAGTTGTTCATAAGTTGATTCCACCTCCATCACCTCACGATTCAGACGCGATTGTTGAAACTCTCTTTCCAGATAGGTGAAAAGAAATGTGCCACCAATGAGGTAAAGGACAATCAGTATCAGAAGACCTATCTGAGAGCAGGTAATGGCAAGGAACTTGCGTAGGCACCTGTACCTCGACCTAGGGTGCGGGGCATTCGCCAACTCAAAGTCACCATAGTCTTCACCTCGATGTCGACCAGTACAGCAACACCGGCAACAGCCGTGACCACGACCCATTATGCTAGAGGAATGAAGTACCTCAGCCCCAGAGTTAAATATTAACACCTCGTTTGACAACTAACCAATGATAGTCGTGAAGCCTTACGATTTGCGTGGATCAGGTTGCAGGGCTTGTGATTGGTCCACCACTACTCTGGATAATCTGCTTTGTGCACGTAGGCCACTTGTGGGCCCTGACAACGAGACATGACATAAGTGGTCTGCTTATACCAAGGAGGGATTTTTATGTCATTTTATCAATAAAAGCGGGTGGCAAACAAAAATAATGAGTAGGGTCATTTGTTGACCTTTGACCATCTCACTTCATTATTAGGTTAAGGGAATGGGTGACTTGATGACAAGTAATACTTACCAGTTGGATGACAAATCAGTTCCAGAAATTGATCACTAAATAGGAGATATTAATTGGGGACCGAGGAAACCCTGTCGAAAGCCAAGTCGTGGACGGAGGTGACAAGTACCGACACTTGCTGGAGGAAACCAATGAAGGACGGTCGATTGTTGAAGTAGATTTTGTTTTTCCTCCCATTTCGGTTTTTACTTAGGCAAATGATCATATAGGAAGCCTCGAGATTTAAATGTACCCTCTAAGTGAGCCTTGTCAGACCCCCCAAGTCAACAGGCAATAGTCGTTCTGACCTGGACAACTATCAATTTTTCACACTTGTTAGTTGAAATATCCCTACTGACAGTTGTCCAGTTAATAGCTAAAAAGGGAGGAACAGCCGCGTTTGCTGTCAACCAGACGTGCCAGACAGTGACTGTGTAGAAGGGTTATTACCAGTGGTCAGAGAGGACTGCCCTTTAATTGACATCGAGACAATAAGTCAATGACACGGGGCTAGGCAATCGACAAAGGAGAATTTATCTTAGGAACTGAGATACTTTAAATTAACAATTTGACTGACTCGATCTGTCAGCGAGGTTATTGCTGAATAAAAATAATCGCCAGAGTTTGTAAATGCAATCAATTATGCTTAGGATAAGCAGACTCCTTTTTGATTGACAGCCAATCAGTGACAGTTAATCGAATTATCCTAGAAAATCCCTCACATTATATTTTTCTTTTCAGGTGGTCAAGCATCAACTTTAAAAATGGTTTATTTCTAGATCACAGGTGATGAATGACTTTATTGCGAGCGAAAGTGTCCATCCTACTAAATGGGTGAAAAATGATTTGGAGCTGTCATTTAGGTGGTGGTGAGAACAACATCATAACCTTCTCAGACTTTATCAATGGAATAAAATGTGTTTCATTAGGGCTTGTAAAAGACCTTGCTATCTTAATGGTAAAAGATATCTTGATGGATGGAGTTCCGTTCAAATGGGGCCGACAATGCAACGTACATCTTGAATCGAGGAAAAGAGCCAATAGCGTCCGCTGTTAGCAGATGGTCGAAAAATCATCCGAAATAAACTTAAGGCTCTAAGAAAATCAGATGGATCACTTCCAATCAGCCTTCATGCAACTCTTTCCGACTATTGCTCTTCTCCCCTACCCGTGGTCGTGGCTGTAGATGGCTAGACGTCGGAGGTGGCCTAGACGCCCCTATAATGAAGTTACGTATCGCTTCAGGTTTCAAGAGCCTGGAGAGTCATAGTTAACGGAGGTAATGAGCTAATTGTCTGACATCCACATCAAATTGGGGCAGAGGAAGTGGTGGCTGAAGGCAGTAGACAAGTAGGCATTACATGCAGTACACGAGTTTTCACTGCCTTACACACCTTAACTAAACATGTGTTTAAGGGAAAGTTTTTTCCCATACTGACTTGACTAGCGGGCTGGTACATTATTAGCTCCATAGTTAGAAGACTGGGCACTTTAAATGGGGGTTGTTGCCTTAGTGAATACCAAACAACAATTGCTCCTCCAGGAATTGTGATACCCTCCGATACCACAACCCGGAAGGGGGGAGAAGGAGGCCCACTGAAGCCGCCTTTTCAGTAACAGACAAAGCGATTAAAAATGGTCATTTGGTTAGTGGTAAGATCAAAATGAAATTTTACATGGGAAAAGATTTTACATGTGGAATGGAGAAAGGTGCTGCATTTTCTCACTCACCACAGTTCCCTCCTTCTACCACCCCGAGTAATGCTTGTCAATTTTGACATTCCGAAACCAACGCCGATTTGAACTCAGATTGGAATCACCTAATTGGTCAGGAGGAAGTTGGAAGGCATTCCATGCCAACCTATAGTCACACTGTGAGGTCAAGGTCACTCAAACTGCTATGAATACTTAAGAATGTCTACGTTCCGACCGCAGGCTGTAATCTTGGGCATATCCACTGTGTTTGATTATGCCAGCTGGGAACTTAATGTAATTTGTACTCATACGCATATCCAGATTGTGCTGGAGGTACCCACGATCCCCCAAAACCGTTCTTATTTTAATTTTCCTTTTTTTTCATTTTATAACTTATTTCTCGTACCTTCTAGAAACCGCACTCTTGATCCCGCATTTTCTGATTGGCTAATGGGCCAAGGTCAACTAGTGACGATAAATACCTTTGATTAAGCCGACTGTACCATAATTAAACTCCCCTGGACAGATTCCCGATTGGGTAGCAAAGGTAACGAATAATATGCCTCCTTGATTAATAAACTTCTACATCAGACTTGCAAACAGTGATCGAAGGGCATTGAAAACTCTCTGGATGCAGACGAGTCTTTGAAGCACAAACTAACAAATTTCTCAGAAAAGAAGGGGAAAAATATAAATAGGTAGTGGCGAAAAACGCTACCTACCAGAATTAATGGTAGAGGGAAATGTAGAGTTCTGGGAACTGCAAAATCCCTCCCCTCTGCCACCACCTACGACATTTAAAGCAAAACACAGACATGCTACAGAAGTGTGGAATTCAATGACAAAAATGCAATTACTTTTTCTACCACCCCAGAACTCACAAGAAAGAAGCAATTTAAAATTTATTTTACAGGAAATTTTTATGGATATTTCACTGTCACGTTCTTTCCCTACTTCAAGTGTAGTATTTAAGCAATCCAGTTGGTTTGATGTTAACCAGCCTGAATTACGCTTTGCTAGAAGGTTTTTAAGAGGAGATAAACAACAGAGAAGGAATGCGACATTACAAAAATTGTGGTTGAAGGAATTTGGAACCAAGGATCTTGAATAAGCCGGTAATTAACTGAGAGTTTGAGTCGCCTAGGGAGATCCAATTGACAGAGAAGAGCAAACCACTCTATGATGTGAGAGGTGGATCTAATACCAAAGGTGTGCAGAGTGAGCCTGATTCTATTAGGAGGCATCAACTTGGAAGGTCTTACTACTTTTTGCAGCCCCTACCGAACCACGAAGTTGTGTTGGAAAGTGGGGAGAGGAGAGTGTGACTGGGACTAGGTGTAGATCGCACCGGCGATTATTTCATAAAAAAGTAGTTCTCTGCAGGCGCTTCCTCTCTCTTAGAGACAACCGGTCCTCCTATTTGCTCAACAGCCAACTTTTTGTCCGCCGGCAAATTGGCCTCTGCGCCAGTTGTTTTGATGCTTAGTCATTCTGTGTAGTCTTGGTAACCAAGATGCATGATAAACTTTTCGTTTCCGCTATCTTACTCCTTCACTCTTCTTTTTTTCAGCTGTGGATAAATAAGTTGGCAGTTATAAAAAGGTAGCCAAATAACCACTGAAAAGTACTTCATTGGTTGAAAGAATCTCCACTACAGAAGGAAAGCTGTGCCAGTTACCCACTAAACGAATGTCACTTACATTTCATGCATGCAAAACAGCTGATAGTAAACTTCAAAGGAAATTTAGCATTTTGTGCTTCACTTCTTTTGTGCACGTTAAGAAACGTACAGAGGAGGTTGAATTGGTTGACGGCTGAATGAATGACTGGCTGGGAGTGGCAAATGCGTTGCGAAGTTGAGCGAACCAATGCATCAGTGGTTATTGCCAACTCCACACACCTAAGACAGGCAACACCTACCTGCTTTGTGCAAGGAAGAGAGAATGGCCGTCAAAACAGTCAGTACTCTTCACTTAGTCGACGGGGAGAACGCCTTGTTTTTACACAGCCCACGGCTTAAGACGGCCGCAGTAGTTACCTTTGGGAGGATTTATGCTTTCGATTGGAAAGAAACAAGATGGAATGGCTCCAGAAGGATTTGGCATCTCACATCATCACCTTTAATTTAGTCTAGCTGATCAAACTTCGGAAAGAAAAGACAGTTGAGAAATAAAAGGAAATCGAAATAAGATGCAGCTGGAGCTAGATTAATTCCTTTTAGAGTCAAAACTTTTTATCAAGGTGGTAATTCGATGCGTAACGTCTCGTAGCGAAGGGATTACAGGGTGCGATAGGGGATAATTACACTGCATAAAAGAGGCTAGGAAGCTTCCAGCAGTTACTTCATTATGACATACTACTAACGCAGAAAAGTGGTTGGTTACCCCGTGCTTACCCTTAATAGCTTGCAGAATTCTCCTCCATTAATTCTAAGAGAGCTAGGAACTTTAAAAATATCATTGACCTTCTCCACTGTGGGTGTGTCTATCGTTAAGGGGCTGAGGTTAATCCCCATTTTATGCAACAAATTCCGAAATTCTTCTAAATCATAATAAAAGGAACCATTCTTCATCTTCTGAGAAATTCACATTGATAAAGCACCACACTCCATTGATCTTTCTCTGACGATTTTAAAAAACTGCCCCAAGGTTGAAGAACCTCAGAGATTGTAATGGGGTGTATTAAACAAAAAAGTCTGTTATATTCGCCTTATCAACACAATTAAATTGTTTATTTACATGCTTACTCGATGTAGCATTTGTATGTCTTTATTTAAATTATTACTCGAACTTTCTCAGTTCAAATCTCTTGTAAGATCTGCTTTACTAGGAAAAGTTCAGCGACCAATTTTCTAGGTAAGAGGATACAATCCACTCGAGGAAGCAAAAATGGGAAAAAACTTTTCAAACTTGTGCTGTTTAGGAAAATATGCGTTACATTTTTTAAGTGACCGTTTAAATTACCTAATTTTTGACCTTAGATACTAAAAATAGCTGCACTTCTCCACACCTGTTGGTTTTTGTGCATAGATGACAAATCTCTTTTAATTTCCACCTGCTGCCTTACGCATTTATTGACAAGGCAGCAAATGACGGTGGCAAAGTTATGGCATTCAAGAATGGCAGGTGGGAGCAAGTGATCTCGGTACCGAGTCAGCCGCCTAGCATCAACGTTTCCTTTCATATTTTTTTCTCGAAAAAGAATAAAAGTGGGTAGGGCCAGTTTTTGTGAACACGACGCCTCGAGTGTATCATAAAGTCGTCGTAGCATGGGAGAAGATAGTGTAACGTCCCGAGACTCCCTGAAGACGAAAGAAGACACAATACTCGGGCAGAATATATATTCAGCACAGAGGAGGTGTCTGGGCTATTGACATGGCCCGAATGGCCAGCCCACCCATCGAGGTAGAAGGGGGCTAGTTCAAAGTACAAAAGTGGCGCCTTACCAATGCCGAGGGATAAACCACTATTGCATTACAATGGATTACTGCCGTACGGGATGACTGAGAGGCTGCTGGCATGACCACTTAGAGGAAGTACAATCTGCCGCCACTTAAGCGTCTGCGTAACTGGACACGGAGTCAAGCGAACTCTTAAAGCATTACATTAAATGCCAAAGACTGATCCCCCCTCTAGCCTAGATGGTTTTAAGGGCGAATTTTGCCTATGCAGAATCCATTAGGCCACCAAACAATTTTTCCGGTAGGAATGAGAGGTGTCTTGATTATATGTCATTAAATGTAGGCATTTTTGTTTACTTAAGAAGCCAAACCTTTGGACTATAACGTATTCTTTTAATTTTTCATGGATATTCTTGGCGCAAAAAAGTTGTAAAAGTTATCTGCAGCAGGCGCCTTTTGTTTGGTTTTCGTAGCCCAACCGCAGAGTACCTCAAACTCCATCAGATTTCACGCCAAAGAAATATATTAAAGACATATGGCTCTTTCTGAAATACAGTAACTATGATCAAAAAGATTATTTGAATAAAGTACCAGAAAATACACCAAAAAGTGGATTTGGTATGCTTCGAAGTGTTAACCTGTCGGATATTGCTGTCAGAACTCGGGATAACTCGGAGGACGTGAGGAAACGGTGTGCTCTTCCAAAGGCACTGACATCCAATTTGGGTAGAATTGATCACACAGCAGTGGTAAGGGAGGTTCTACGCGCCTAAATTAGCCTTGTGGATGTCACCTTGTGCAGGCAACTTCAAACACATTGGGGGGGGATGAAGGACACCGAGGTGGCTCCTGGGCCCTGTCAGCTATTCTACACTGCGAACGCTCAAGTAATCACATGTAAAGCCTGATCGTGGAGAATTGAGTCACCTCAACTTCTCATGTGTTGTCCTTCCTTCTGAGTGACTCACTGATCCTGGCTCCTTCCAAGGAAGTCTTGCCTGTACACGCTAGATTGGTATTGTATAGTCACTATGCCTTCTCAACTTCTGATGACAAGTTTCTGATGGCTTTGAGCCCGAAATGAGTAGGCGTTTGCTCCTCTCCATCAAGGTCAACCCGACATCTGGTAGCTTTATGCGAGGGTCCCACGCGTATAAACCATCGCCTACTCCTCACGTTTTCCCACAACTTGATACTATGGCCTAATCCATTCTATTACCTAGACTTACTTTTCCCTTTTTCAATTGTAGGAGGACGTCAAATCCTATAACATTTCCCATTGCTCATTGAATACATAACATCACTATTGTCGGAAGTTTGTTGTTTAAAATAAACCAACACAACCCGTGCTCCGTTGCATTGACATGGGGAGAAGGTGTAAATTAGAAGGGCACCAAGGCCTCTGGTGATCAAGGCGTACCCTAGCAGTCAAATAGTTCACTTAAACAAATTTTAATCCGTTAGAGTTTCAAAAATAGCAGGTTTATGGCCATTGTTAGTACTAATTTCGTTGTCAACTTGATGCTTTTTATAATGCGCATTTAGGCACGTGGACCGCTCAATTTCTGGACTCAAAGGGTGGGAGGAGGGAGGCGAAGGGTGGTGCTTGTCCATCGACGGAATGGACTTTTGTTAGAATATCTAGCCTTTGTCAGAGAAGATCTGTCGTGACATCATGGCTGTACTTTTAGTGGCCACTTTCCAAATTGGCATCTGCTGACTCCTACCGATGGCGTGAATGTCATTACTAAGTACACAGTCAACTCGTTCTTGACCAGTAGACGATTCAAGTCACAATGGAACTGTCCCAAACAAACCCCAATTGACGCATCATCACCTTGACATTTTTTGGCCTTTCTCGTGGCAGATGAAACTTCGCTGAAACCGTAACAGAAGTCGGATCGCAAGGGCATTATAAAAAGAGGAGAAAAAACGTCTATCGCAAGGATATGCGTTTAATAAAATTAGCTCTTCAGCCTTTGAAATTTAATCGCCGTCACGATGTTAGAACCGCCTGTTCAAGTCCAGGTTTCTTCTATCTGTTGTATGCTTTATAACGTCACCAGTGGTAAAAAAGTGAAAAGATCAACTTCCATTTCCTTCTGAAGGGCGTGGATAAATTTCATTATCATTACTTAGCTAAAAAAAAATATCTCCTTCCTCTCAAGTCGATGGTAAAGTGCAAAGCAGAAAAGGAAATAAAAAGTGGGGGTTTTTTTATAAGAAAAGAAAGTGTATGACAAATACTACCAGTGTCAAAGAGGTGATTCGCCTCCGGTTTAGGTAAGGACTGCAGATATTTGGTTTCCCTTTTAAAATATTTCTTCAGGACGGAAAGGTTGTTGGACAGACAGTGGAAACGCTTCTCGGTATCCATGATTCACAACTAACAGTAGGCTGAATTGTCACCTTTTTAACAGGTTCTTTAACCGATTGTCACTCGGCGTAAGCACACTACTAACATAAA
>NW_020170481.1:232434-234927 GCF_000524195.1 Echinococcus granulosus
TTCAGCGACCAACACAGATATACTCTTCCCTCACACTACACATCCAATCAAGTCGGCCGAATTCCGCCTGCGTGACAAAACACACTTACATCGCCGCAGTGAGCATGACAATTTGTGCGCCTGTTTGAGGGAACAATATAATCCCCCTACCACCCATCCACTCTTCCCATAGCTATGCTTTTGGCAAATGATTCGTTCCAGCTACGATTGGCATAAACCTGCAAAGCCACTTCGCCTCACATAAGAATGCCACCAAAGTGCGTGACAGGCACATTTACTAACATAATAAGGAAGAATTTCTACTGATATTAAAGTTCCACCCGTCTCTTCACTTGCAATGATAGAAGTGACACACTGCCGTGTGTGACGGTCAGACCAAATAAATAGAGCACCGTGTTCAAGCAGACACTGTCACCCACGGTCACGTCCAAATGTAAGGTCAGGCAACTCAACTTGCGACATCCACGCCACGAGTCGCTGCACACAGTGCCAAGGCATCAGGGATGAGGCAGATGACAGGCTCAATAAGGGCCATGTCTTCCAACACTTCTCACATGGTTTACAAAGTGATACGAATCAAATCACAATTGACAACTGACGTAAGATAGTGTGTGCTCTTCAACTTCCACTGTGAAAGGCAAAAAGGAGAGTCTCAATAATAAATGTCTTCGACAGACCAAGATTGCTTATGACACCGTTTAAGTGATGGCGTCTCCACCCAAAATAGGCACTGCAATGGCCCAAGTCTTCCCACCACTCCCATATCCAAATCAGCAGCGAAGCACATACTACTCACTGGGGTGTAAAAGAGTAAGGGCAGAAGGGTGAGGGAATGCGAGGAAACAGATTCATCAGCATCACTTGAAGCTCACAATCAGTGACATAGAACAGAGGTAGGCACAGCCTGAGCTGACCCAAACACCCACGCAGTTCAACACTAACTCCAACCAATAACCACCAAATTGACACCACACGTGGAATATCTAGACACCACGACCTCTAGATGCAGCCATCCTCTTACCGATTACTTCATCAACAACACTGCCTTCCTCCCATTCGAAATGGATAACCTCTCCCAAATCACTGCAAGTAAGGTAGCTGCTAGACAGAATGACTTGCCACTACAACAATGACGACTGCCTTACTCGGAGGTGGAGGACTCACAAGCTCCCTCCGCCCTGACAGTGGAGCGCACTGCATTAAAGCACTCCATCATTCATTCCACTGTGGAGGAAAGGGAGGCAATAAAAATGTCATCCAACCATCCTACTTGCATCTATGCGTGCGGCAAGCCAGAACCAAACGCCACACATGTGGTGGGGTGAAGAAGAAAGTTAGTGCATTTGTGGGGAAGGGGAAAACTGCAGAGAGCTTCTTGCAATGCCATAAGCGTGAGGACACGCGCCTCCGCCACCACCACCAGATGTGGTGGGCACCTCTGATCCAAGTGAACACACACTAGCCGTCAAATCTACCTCCTTGCCTGTTGTCAACCTCGTCGTCATCGGTGTTATCGATGTTGTTGGCTTTTATTACACCTCTCTTCTCCAACTGTCTACGCACCACGAGGATGTTCATTGGCCGTGTCGGACGTTGAGAAGCGGTGCAAATCAAAATGTGATGATGTCGGAAGTGGCACAACTCCTCCACATCCTCTCACTTTCGCTGTGGTGTGACACCCTGCTTCCACTTACTTAAAACGAATACACTGACCGGTTCTCCAGAACACATTCACATTTCCACATATTTCAGTAGCATCGCATCAAGTGCATCGTCCCTCGTCTCTGTACTACTTGTCCTCCCATCCTGTAGTACTTTCTTCCTTCAGATACTCCCTTCACCCTTCTCCTCCTCTCCTCCAGATAAGAGCTTGCCAAGCACGCTCCTGTAGATATCTTTGCATTTTATTACAAATAACGGTCATGCAATTGTTCTTCAATCCTCACTCTCTACTTCACACGACACTGTCTATTCTGTCTGTCTAGCTCAAAGGGAAGTGATAGTCACTGGAGGTGAGGGTTAATTAGAGCTTTGTGATGGATGCGGTGATGCATAATACTGTGCACCAGAATACTGCAGGTTTGGACTCGAGTCTGTTTGCTGTCCTATGAAGTGTGAGGAAGTGAGTTGGGATGTCATATAAAACGAAGCGAATGACTTTCTCTCGAGGTGTTCGATCATGCCGGCTGTCGTGGACATTGATGAGCTACAAGTGGAGGAAGAGGAAGAAGGTGAGAAGAAAGTGGCCAAGGAAGGAGATATAGAAAATAAGAACGTGGTTGTCGTAAGCTTTTGAGTCGTATCGGCGCCGAGACTGCAATGGTTGCTTGGCAGCTGACAGATGATTGGTTTGTAATGGCGACTTGAACCTGCTATTCTACAACAGCTCCCTCTCGTCAAGTGGTAAAGAGGTGCGTGGGTAGGTAAACGAGGAAGTGAGGAAGTGATACACAAATTGATGTCTCATAGAGCTGATCTCCATTTGATATTAAT
>NW_020170481.1:235027-236637 GCF_000524195.1 Echinococcus granulosus
GCCTGACAATTTGGGGGGAATCAATTGTCCATCTGCCTTCCAAACTTCCTCCCCCCCTCGCTTGACGAATGCAGGTGTCAGCCCACTGTTTCTTCTCCCACACAACCGACTTAGCTGAATGCTCTTCCTGAAACACATTAATATCCAGATGACATTTAATTTACAACATTTCGTCATTGTTTTCATCATCATTATGATAATGATGAATAGAGGAGGGAGAGGATTGTTCTCCATTTGATGCCCCTCTATCTCAGCATCTCATCATGCCATCAGCAGAATCAAGCTGTAGATTAGAAGCAATTCCAAACAAATTATTCTGCCATCATTCATTGCTCTCTCTCTCTGAATAGGCAAGCACTTCTCTCGGCGTTGGAGCTAGATCAGTCTGGCAGACTAGCAGACAAAGTGACAGGAGATAAGCCCAAATGACATTTGCCACTTTTAACCGACATTTAATGCTATGAGACTTCAAAATAAGAAGGGATGACAATAGACTGTCACAGTCTTCTGCTCTAGATCTTCTGATTTATTCAGGACTGGCCCCTTCTCATTCAGCAATCACCGACCAGAAGTGGACATCCTACGATGGGGTTAAAATATGATTTTCCAGCTTCCCTGGCAGCAGACTTTCAGTAATAGCCTACCAGCAAAAATAGTTATCTTTTGTGTAAAGTTTGATACATCCAGCATCCCCTTGAGGCAACAAAAGGCCTACTTAACAAAGACGCACCGTTGATTTCTACGACAAATAAAAAGGCTTTTTTGTCCTCTTAGATGGCCTTTGTTTGTGTGCTAATAATAGGCAGCATCGAAGATTCCTCGATGTTGCGGCATGATTAGGGTGAAGCAGGTTGGATGGCTGCAGCCTCTACCATTTTCCCACCTATAGAAGTTCAGGGAGGGTACCGCGTCTTCTGGCTGGGTGTTGGAGGCAAAGCACTCATTCTCTTTAAATTTTTGCTGGTTGGGAACTAAAAACTGTATCTCACCTCTGAGTAGGAGCGTTTAAAATCTAGGTTTCTAAATTTTTACTGGTACCGACTGGCTGAAAAGGAGGCAGTCCTGAATATTTTCCCCAATTCAGAAAAGAGGTATGTGACAGTCTGTCGGCACCCTTTCTTATTTTCCTTCCCCCTTTCAGGTTATTTTTAAGTCTCACGGCCTAAAGTGTCGGTTGACACTAAAAAGTATCATCTGAGGGTGCTGGCTTGTCTGCTGATCCGCTGCACCGATTTAGCCAAAAACTAGGGAAACTGCCCACCCATCGGTATAAAGGGCATTTGGTGAGGGACCGATGAGTGGTAGCAGAACCGTCTGCTTTGAATTACTTCTAGTGTACCATTTGATTGTGTTGTCGTGATAATAAGATGATGGGAAAGAGGTGCATCAAAAGGGGATGATCCTCTATCCTCCAATTTACATCATGATAATTATTTCGGTTCCAGCAGTGGTGATGTGGTTGTTGATGGTGATGCAAGTTCCGTCAGCAAAGTGTCACTTGAAGACGATTGTGTTTTAGAAACAGCATTTAGTCAGATCTAGTGTATGGGAGAAGAAGCAATGGGCTGACACCTGCATCCATCAAGCGAGAGGGAGAGTTTTGATGGCAT
>NW_020170481.1:236737-271962 GCF_000524195.1 Echinococcus granulosus
ATATTGTCAGTAGTGTGGAGGACCACGAGGTAGGTGGTCAACAAGGCATGTTCCAGGGCACTCATAATTTCACTTTTCGTTGCGAAATATTGCCAAAAAATTTGGGCAATAAGTAAGTGCGAGAAAAACAAGCTATTTTAAGAAGTAGATTCAAGGCGTAGATTTCCTACCTATTTTGGGGTAACTTTGTTCCATTATTCAGGCAGTACAGTACCCCTCAAATAGATCAAGTAGCCTTAATTTGCTTTAAGTTCGCCAAATCAGGAGTAAAGGTGGGTTACATTAAGTGCAATTTGGCAGAGACTGCTGGAAACGGGTACGCAGTTACGTGATCAGAAAGGCTACTCAGACAGAGCATGCAACCGTGGGTAAATGTCCACCGCCTTAAAGCTTTGGAAAGGAGCACTTATGGATGAAGCTGGCGGAAGTGGGAGGCCAGAAGTGTCAAGGTTTGGGTGTACTTCATGGCTAAGTCAGTGTATATGCATAAAAGTAGGACGATATGTTCTTCCATGTTATAGGTTCGGCTCGATGATCATTTGTCATGGCAGCTTCAAGGTGTTTCCTGAGGACGTGGTGGTGTAATTTGATAGTTTGCAAGGCTAGGTCAAAGGTAGTGGTATTCCTTATCCATCTATCTGTCCATTAATCCACCCATCCATGCATCTAGCCGTCTGAAGCTTTACATCTGCCAAACTTTCCCTTATTCAACCACCGTACTTCCTTTGTAAAATGAGCACGTAGATTTGCTGAAAGTAGAACATGATCGCTCAACTCGAAAAGGCCTTGACCTCAACAATGCGTGTGGCATTTGGGTTTGTAGCAAAGGATCCAAGATCACCCCTCTACGTGACCGATTACCGCAGTAGCAACAACAAAAAATTTCTCCTTCCAGATTAACCAATGCATACGTTCAAAAATGAAGGCGCCGATTTACTTCTTTACCTTTTAATAGCCCTAAGCGAATTCCCGAAGATTAATTTGCCATTCCATTCTTAAAGCCAAACGAATATTTATGATCATGGGTAAGACAGTTCAGCATTTTGAGGTAATTTTAGAGGAAATGGAATCCCCTTCCCAGTGGGATAAAATAAACTCTCAGAATGATTTTAATTTATTACTCAACAGTGGATAAATCAAATAATAATGATGATTTTTTCTCCGGCCAAATCTGCTGGACGGATTCACGTCAATCCGAGACTTTAAAATCAGTTACCGCCGACCTACTGAATTAGATATCTAGTAGTAGCCGGGCCATCATACAAATTTTTATTGGTGGATACATGAGTAGACAAGGTGCGATCGTGCGTTTATCCAACGACCCATTCTAACAGAAAAGGCTAAAATTTTCCGACCTCCAGTATGATATGCAAAGAAATTTTGGGGTTCTGCAAGAGTTTTCCACCTCCCTGACAGCAAATTGAAGGCGGTTGGCCCACCCATTCTTGACATTTGTTCTTCCCTCATGCTTGTTGCTCACCTAAGAGACGTTTATCTCCTTTCTTTCCCCAATTGTAGTTCGTTTAAGAGGGTAAATTTATATTTTATGTCTATGCACTTAAAGTCAATGAAAATGTACAACTTTTAACGGGCAAGTCTGCCACATCGTCAGGGAAGACCTTGCAACGTGCTTCCGGATGCCTAAATGCTTTCTCCGACGGCCTTTATAACCTCGCGGTTGATGTCTAGCCCGCTTTATGATCCCCTCGGTGGTGGGGGTGAAGGTTGGTCATTAATAGATGAGGAGTTTTTCAAAGCTGCTCCTATTTACGCACAAAAATGAAAATATTTTGAAGCTGCTTTGGTTAATTCAAACATTTGAGGACTTGGATTAATGATTCTCTTAGTTCAAAGGATCGAGGGCTAATAAATTTTGACTAAACTTGTAGATTTACCTTAACCACACCACATTGCAGACGTGAAGCTGCTAATAAATAATTTGCCCCAAGAAAGTACCGAAAAACCCTAAAAATGTTGTCTCGTTTCGAGGGGCCACGAAATAGTAACACCTTGTAAGTTGTGGGAACTTCTACTTACCTTACTGCAGTTTTTGGGTACGTAGTTGATTGCCTCGCTCGCTGAAGGATTTCCAAATGGAGGTTTTCACCGCCTAGGTTTAAAGTACGGCCTGGTGTACAGAGGAGTACTTGGGGAGCCTCACCTCTTGCGCATTTCCTCTCAGATGACCTCAGAGGGCAAGCGGAGTGCTAGCCCATGACTTTCTTAGTTAATCAGAAGATGAGTAAGAAAAGCGCTGACTGGGAATATTTCTAGAGGGTGAAGCGCCTCTTCTGAGGTTGTACATGACCCCAGTAAGTGGTTTAGTCTACCACTGCAACCAATTCAAGTGACCCAAACATAACCAATCAGGCAATTTGATTGATCTTTTAGAGGAAGAGAGGTCGTTCGACTTGACAGGTCATTGCTCCCCCTGAAATGTCTGAAAAACTAGTCGCGTTTAGCTGACAAATTCAATGCAGGCAGATCCCAACTGTTCACATCAAACAGGGATGTCAAGGCTCATGCTACTCACGAAAACCAGTTAAGTAATATTAAGGTGGCAATTGCAAGGTAGGAAGGTATATTTGAGCTGTCCGATCGCACTGCAAAAAACCCTAGACTGAGGTCTTTCTTGCAAGCAAACCAATTACGTGACTGACAGATATGAAATAGTCACATAACGGAGGCAGAAGAAGGCGCTGACACGGAGAGATTTCACATCCTTTCAACTGGCCTTTCTTTAGCACCAAATATTACCACATCGTCTCCAGCCACTTCTCTCAAAGGATAAAGGCTATATTAAACACCTTGAATATTATAGGTATCTCAACATTTACAAACTTGTTTTATGCTGTCATGGAGCCGGGGCAATCACTTAGTTGGGAATTTTATTGCCCACATGTTAAGAGGTACTTACTTTGTCAGGCTTAAAGCCGGCGAGTATACAGGGACACCATTATTTCCTGGCTGATGGCTACTAAAATGGCACTAAAAGAACTAATACTGGTAGGTAAATGAAGGCTAAATTATGGACTGTTAATAAGTCGTGGGGCTTTCTTTGTACCTCGCTGTAATGCTTGGTTTTGACCTGGGAGGAAGAGACTCGTAGAAGGCATTTTTTTTCGCATGAAGGCTAGAGATGCATCAGTCCCTCCTTGCGATCCGTCTTCCTCTTGATACGCCTTAACAGTCGCCTGCCAAGTCCGACCCACCCTCAACTCCTCTAATGTTGGTTTAATCCCTCCATGCTATCAAAGCAGAAGCAGTACCTCCTCAAAGTCAGCGATGAAAAAGTCATAAAACTGTGTGTGAATAATTGTACGCGATGGGATGGAACAATGACATTCTCGGCTTCCGGTGGGTTGACAATTTGCATAACGCTGTGTTTTACTTCTAATTTTAGGTCTGCGAAATAGTACGGGGAAAAACGCCTTTTTGCTCCGCTTTGCTCTACTGCCCGACTGTCCGATCCCTTGCGGAGGGATGCCTCATCGTAATTCCTAAACCAAAGAGTAGGGCAGAAGCCCGTTTATTGGAACGGAGAGTTGGAGGGTAATCTCCCAGTTGAGGAAACAAGATCGTGCTATACGATCCATGCGCTGCCGCATTACACACCTCAAAGGCGAGCAACATTTCGCCCCCATTTGATGTGTGTAGATACACGTGTGTGGTTTACTGCCGATCAGATTATTCACGGTGAATTATTCACTTCCTGAAGTCAAAATACCTGCGATGCATCCCGTAGTCGCATGACACAAATAAGGCAGTCAGAAGTAGTGACTCAGAGGGGAAGGAAACTGATATAGGCTGCCTCCTAATCCTAGTCGCCTCCCATCTGGCCAAGTAGTGATTAACATCTAGCCATGGTATTTGATGCCAACATGCAGAATAGAATGAACAGCTGCTAAGGTAAAACGGAGACAATCATAAAAATAGCTCGGGTTAGGTTTTTTGCCTGTCGGTAAAAGTGCTTCAGCAACCATTTTGCGCCGTGGTGGAAAAAGGCAGAGATTGCCGAATCCCCCTGAGCGGGAGTCCAGATGTATGGCCTTATTAGGCCTAAGCTAAATAAAGTCCGGATGAATTCAAAAATGATATTTATGCCATAATACTATTTACGACGGCGATTATGTCCCTTGGGTCTTGAAAAACTGAAGTGGTGTAAATAACCCTGCAGTATTTTGGCGCTTTTAAACTACCTACTAGTATAGTGTAAGTAACATTTTTAACTTTGCAAATTTTGCAAAAAAGACCGGTTTTCTAAATGCCGCAAATTTGCTGTCTCATTTTGAGCTATTTTTTAGCACATTTATGCATAAGAAACTCACTGTCACTCAATTGATTGACGAATTTGTGCATAGCTTATTTCTGATAGTTGAACCATGGGTTTTCAAGAACAGTGTTTTTGCAGGTGTATTACCCTTCTAAATTACTTTACAATAGGTGAAAACTCCTTCAAAACACATCTAATAATTTTTGTGCTTGTCATTAAATCAGCTGATTTAAAACACGCAGAAAAAAAAATGCGGTATAAACGAATTTCACTTTAAGCTGTGTCAACGGCTGGTGCGTCGCTATAGAAGGGGAAAAAAGACTTAAATCGTTTGATTTTTGCATAAAAAAACAGGAGTCTTCACTTTCTTAATACCTACCTTCAAAATTTTAATTTCCGGTGGTCCTTCTGCTGGGAGTTATGAAAAGTCGCGTTGGTGGGAGAGTTGAGGCGAGTGCTTAATCATTTCCAACAGAGGCACTAGGTGAAAGCTTCCGCCGTGTCTAATTCCAGCAGTGATGGTTTAATTAACACTCCTACTGCCAGAAAGGAAACAGCTTTAATTGACTTCCTCACTTCCATGCGATGCTTATTTAAGTAAGTCTAAGTGGGAATAGGGGAAAAAAGAATGTTGTGCGAATTGAAGTACTTTACTGTCTAATTGTGTAGCCAAGATTTTGGTGTCAGCATCAATAACTTTTCTGTTTCTCTCCTTTAGATCAAAACTTGATGGTGCTGTTTCCGACACGCACTCGTCACACATACGTGACGCTGGTTAACAAGTATAAATTATAAAAAATAATTTCAAACAGCTGAATTCTTAAAAACGGTGAGTTTTAAGGATGGGTGGTTTCCGGTTATTTTCACTTTGCTTAAGGGTAGTGATAGACGCGACATTGTCGGAGAGACAGGGTTTCCCTTAGCACTGGGATTTGTAAATAGAGGGTATGTATCTGAAGCATGCAAACTTAGTGCAGCAATCACAGAGTAATACTTTCAGAGATGTTTACTTTTGGTGGATCAGATGCAAAAGCCACAACCGCGAGAAATGATAAAGGAATTGAGTAACGCTTACCAAAGTTGGATTTTGGACTTATAACAGGTTCACATCAAAAGGTCGTGTATATGAGAGATGTCCTCTATTTCTAGCCTAGACTCAGCGTCACACATATGTGAAACCTTTCATTCACGTTTTTAATATAATTGGTTATATATAACCATAATACCTACCAATTGGAACAATTTTAATTGATTAAGTAGATAACAAATTTTCATGTCCTGTTGACTATAATGCACTTTTTTAGCTGTTCGATACAAAGATGATCTAATTTCCAGTGATCGGTTTCGCCCATCAAGGCTTGATGGGTGAGAAAACCCGCTGTCTTGAAATAAGTGAAACTTACCTTAATTTTCATGACCACAGAGAAATTATCTCCCCGCCTTCACTGGTCACTAATCTAACTCATTTTCAAGCGCTAAGGCAAGCATTTGGATTGTGTGTGCGTACCACATCACACAGCTCCTTAATCGTGGGGATAGATTGGCTTATTGCATGCGGCCTGCTAACTGGCGCCAAATAACACCCCTCGCTCGCTTATTCTCCCTTGCTTCCCACCCCCCTCACTTCTCCTCCTTCCCCACCATTTGGCGACATTCAAACACTCACGTAACACAACATGAATTGAATGAAGAAAGGAATGAAGTTTCGGCTCTCCTGCAGTCAGTTAGTTAGCAAAGTTGTGTGTTAGGGGGTGGGAAGGAGGAAGATGGGCCAAGATTACATCTTTCATAGCTCCCTAAACTGTGGTTAGTGGATAGAAGGGAGGAACAGGCTTTCCAGCCTCACCTCCCCTCTCTCCCTCTTTTCTCATATTGTGTCTGGCGCCAATGACTTGCGTGTTCAGTATTTAGAACTGAGACACGCGAGATGATGATGATCTGAGGATGGCGATGATGTTGATAATAATTCTCAATATGGGCTGATAAGTTAAACTCGGGGTGGTGAGGGAGATGTTAGTGGTGGTGGTGGTAGCAGTAGATTTGCCTTCAGGAGACTAACTGCAATTGCGTGCTCATGTTCGTATATGCACGTCGTACTCTGTCTCTCTTTCCCCCACCATCACCTCCCCGTAGCCTAATTCTACCCCTCCTCATACACGACGACAATTTATGCGAGCTTCACATGAACCAAGCACAACAACAGCAGCCATGAATGTGCATGCTGATGGTAGCATTTGTCCTCGTACATCATATGCTGTAATCGGAAAATGCTAAATGTGTTTTAGATACTAAAATGGTAGTTTTATATTCCTGTACAAGCCAGAGTGTGTGATTTTATGCAGAGGGGAAAAACGACAGGCCAAATTTGAGACCATGATGGCTTAAAAACCCTTTTTTAACAGTTGTTTAAATCGACTGCTACAAGTATAAAATCGACTTCAACTCCGTTCTACATCTGCTAAGTTTAACCAACATTTGACAGTAGGAGAACTGAGGGGAAGGGGGAGGTGAAGAAGTGAAGGGCGCAAAAAGAGTCGCACTGATGGCAGACTGAGGTAATTATACGTGGACTTGCCAATGTACGCATATAGGAATGGTTATGGACTGTGCATATCCCTTTCCCAATGTTGGACTACTGTCGGGGCTTCTTGACGTTTGTAATCCATCCGCAGTTATTTGTCATTAGAGAATAACGTAGTCGTTGCGATTTCATTGAAAAGTATTCAAGTTTGACTTTTAAACAAACTACCAAATTTTGACATTGAATTTGGTTAGATTGAAAAAAGAACCGGAAAATTTATCTATTTTGTTAAACGGAACTTACAAAGATCCTTCCTTTTTTCCCGAATACATGGTCTCAAGATTAACTACCGCTATTTGCTGCTTAATTTTGAAGTCAGTTTTTTGAGTTTTTTAGTACCTTCGGTGGGAATAACAAATAAATTCAATTGCAGAAAATTGCTTAAAAAGTAGCAAATAGAACTGGCGTGTAATTGCTGTTTTATAAAAGATGACGTTCTACATGAGACGCGCACTTTACACACTTTAACAGTGTATTAGCCCTAATTTTCGATAAAATAGGTACAAATGAAACCTTATTTAATTATTTTTGCGCATCCATTAATCAGGCGGACTCAGTAAACCACAGTTGTATGCATATGCGCAATCGGGCCTCGAATTGACCAATCATCAGGCGATAATGTGTACCCGGGGGGAGCATGGCCACCAATTAGCGTGCCTAATGAGAGTGCAAGCGAGACAGCTAGCCAATCAGCAAACGTCTTCCACGCTTCTTACCCTATAAAATGCGGCGACTACTAATACGATGCACACAATGCCTGGCTTTTCGGTAAATGAGCTGATGTCACCCCAGGTTACCATCGCGGGCCTCCTGCAAGGATCTACACTACCCTCAGAAGTGACCCTTCAAGACGCGAACCCATTAACCAATCAAAGCTTCCGTATGCGAGAGAGTAATTTTGACGTCTACCGAAGTGCGTTCAACATGTTGGGCCTAATCATGAAGGGGAGGGAGAAGTGCTTAGAGGTGTCGACCCCTCCCTTTGGTGGGTGCCTTGCCTATCCTCTGGACCGGGGCACAAGATCCGAGGAAATGGGCCAATGTTTCTTTCCACCATTACATTCACAATACTTAAACGATTCGTTATCGTATGGAGCCCTTTTTGGTGGTAAGCAGTTGACGAAATTGCTTTTAAGCAGAAAGGTTTTATTAGTTTTTAATACAATGCAATAACTTAACCTTTGTGCAATTATTTGAACCATGATAGATGCCATGTGAAGCTCTTAGAGAATGTGGTGCTTTAAAATTTGCTAATCAGATATCAATTAACCTTTGCAAATTTAAATCATTCCCACAGAAGAAGAGTTAAGAGGTCAAAAGCTTAGTTTTTGGAAGCGAAATAAATCTCAAAGTCTAAAGAATTTACATTGGCAATTCAAATCAAATCAACATCCCCTTTAGCAAGAAAATAACAAAAAATGAGTTCTTGGCAAGTTTTTATTGAAAATACATAAAAATCTTTTAACCCACTAAAAGTTTTTTTTTTCTTGATTACACGATCATCTATTGGCGGATAGGCACAACCTGTCAAAATAAATGATAAATAGCGCAAATTTTGGTTGGTCGTCCAACTTAAAAATGTAAATCTGACTAATGGAGGGTAATTTTTTTGACTTTCTCGTGCATGTAGATGCTGCGGCCAACAGCATTCGACCCTATCGCAAACCGAAGCGCATTCGAACGGCCTTCTCGCCCTCCCAACTGCTGCGATTGGAGAACGCGTTCGAAATGAATCACTATGTCGTAGGTCAGGAGAGAAGACGACTTGCAGAGTCGCTTAGTCTTACGGAAACTCAGGTAATACTGCTTAATTAATAATGTGCAAACTCTTGAGTTATTTTTGATAATGTTAAAGCATGTAGGAGTCTAGACATACTTATATTTTGAAGTTCTGGAAGTGCTGGAAATTGAGGTTGAAATAATCTTATAGGTGAAGGTGTGGTTCCAGAACCGTCGAACCAAATTCAAACGTCTCTGTTTGGAAGAGGAGGAGGGAGGTGGAAATAGAGGAGGCGACCAAGAGAAAGCTAGTGGTGGTAGCGCCTGTGACGACCGAGGTGATGGTGAGCCTCTTCCTCCCTCCAAAATCCTCCATTCTCCCACTCCCTCTACCCTCGAGTCGCGTGAAGGTTTTGATGACTCCACATCACCTGCACCTCCTTCACAAAATGAGGAAGTAGCACTTAACCTGAGTACTTCCGCTACCACCTCTAAGGTCGTTTGCACTGCCTTGCCCCCACCTCCGCAATCCTCGAGCACGGCTACAACATCTACGCCCGCTGAGCGAGTGATGTTCCACCCCCTTAGCAGTCTCCTAGCCTTTCAGGATGAGATGCGTCAACTGTTGCAGTCCCGATCTTTGAATGTGTGGACGCCACCCCTTTAAGGAATCAATTCCTTTGACCTTGATGCTCCTTTATTGACCTTCTTGATAAGTTGAATGTGATAGTGGAGACGTATAATAAACTAATTTTACAGACTTCACGGTATTTCATTTTATATGTCAATTATGGGATGACACTGGGGTCAAAGGGTACGTTTATGTGAGAGGGGGCAAACTATCTGTGTGAGAGGGGAGAACGACTGGTTTCGCGATTATTCCAACAGAGTACTCTTATGGAGTTCCTGAATGCCTGGAGAGTCCAACGCCAACACAACCTGCTCCAGACGATGCACGATCTCAAAATCCGGCACGCATAAATAATCGCACTTGAGATTGAGTAGTCGAGCCACCACACTCCGGAACTCTAGCAGCTAGATGGAAAGAACAAAAATAAAACAACCCCGAGGTTAGTGTTCAAGCGAATGCCTTCGTAGTTCAAATAATTGCTTTTGAACGATGAGGTGGCGCTCCTGACCTCAAAGTAGTCGGTCCGTTGCCTAATCCAACATCAGAGAAAGCAAAACAACTTTTTCTTTTCACCAACTCTTTCCACTTTCGAGCCCACATGTGTTCTAGTGCGGCATACATAGTTCAGACCGTTTTTCAAATAAGTGACTACCTTTGAAGGGTCCTAGACACTCGAACCAATGCGTGGTCAAGTACTAGGTTCATTATTTAAAATCCCAAATCACTTTTTTTCACTTCCACAGCTTACTGAGGGAAAATAAATAACAATCACTAGTTTTAAAACATCATTTGCTGTTTGCGTCCGAAAAACGCGATAAAAGTCGCATCAAGATATTCTTGTGGTCGGACTGGTTGAACACTTTTGAATTGTCCGACCACAAGTTACCTCTATTACAGCCTGTCTGTAGTCTCATCTTAATCTCTTCCTCGTTTTGGAGTTAAACACCGATTTTTTCCGATTAATTACACTTACCTGGTCTTCCGAACGCCGAACACTGTCCAGTTCGCCTTCCAGACTGGCGATTTGCTGTTGCATGTTTCGAATAGTCAGATTTGAGGCTGTTTCCATTTGGAGTTTATCGCGTCGCAGACTCTGCGCTTCATTCTCCAATTGCTTACACTGTACTTGAAGCTCTTTAACTCGGGACTCGGCGGCATGGAGGAGGGCATTCGTACCCACAGCTGCCAACTGGTAAAGCAGAGAGGGAGTGATTTATGTGAGGATTCCTAAGTTTTTGATCCACACTCAGAATTATCATCATAATCATGAGCTGTACAAACGGGATGAGAGGGCCGGTGATGTTGCAAATCAAAGAGCATTCGTTTGCGGAGAGAAAATGAAGGTTACTTCATCTAAAGGTCAAGTATTTATCTCAATACTGGGTAATACTGACCACTTGACATGAAGTGTACCGGCTTCACACAATCGCATTCACAGCCTTCAAAACACGCACACACACACTGGTAGATAATAAAAGTGGAAGCGCAATTTATCTTCACCTGCCATATCACGTGAATCACATCAATTATGACTCACCTTGAGTTCGGACAGTTTCGCGCTGTCAATGTCATGCCTGCACTCCCCCATTGCTTAGCAAAGGTAACACACAAAGCAGGATCAAAGGAGGGAAGAAAAAAAGGCACTTTTGCTCGAGTTTTTCGGCATGACTTTGATTTACCGACAGTTCAATAGACATTGACAAGGCGGGAGGTCACTCAATATTTGACACGCAAATGGGGATACGGACGTTAACGCCCTGGTGATTCGCTACAGATATACAGGAATTCAGCAAATTTTCGACGAATTTTAAACATATTTCTGAAACCATGACCCAAACTGTTGCCATAGCGATAAGGCATCGGGCAACCAATCAAATTTAAGTAAATTTTATTACGAAGTAAAATGATCACATAAGCATTTTTAATAATAAAAATGGATGATTTATGCATACTCATTACAATTTACTGCTAAAACTTAACGAGAAAGCAATGCAGGAGGTTGGAAATCGACTGGGTGGTGCTAAGCTCCCCTCGGACACCCCAAGGGTGCCCTATCAATTGTGTGGCTTTCAAATGGATAAACACCTGTCGCTGGTATGGCCCTAGCCAATTCTAGTACTCGATAAACCTCATGATTTACGAGCAGTAATTTTAAGGGTGGATTAGAGCCGAGACAATGGCCAGACATATGAGAGAACCGTACATAACTCACGTGACCATCGGCATGCATTCGGTCTATTTGCTTTGTACTTCCGCCAAATGACTTTCAAATGGGCCTGTTGATACACGCTCATATGCTAGCTTTACGGCTAGTTATCTTGGCTGCCCTCACTTCAGTGTTATGACTAGTCTAGGAGAGTCACTTTGTAATTACTTGCCTTTGAAAGATCTCAGTAGTCGCCATCGGTTCATGCCTAGATTGAATTGACCCCATTTCCAGCACTAAACAGACAGCATAACCTCCATCTACTCACCGCACTCTGGCTGTCACTAATCGCCTCATTTTTCAGTCGAGCATTTTCCGCCTGCAATGTGTAGACCTCCGTTCTCGTCCGCTCCAACTGTTTGGTGAGTCGCTTGTGCTCGCGATCCGTCGCAGCCGCAGAGGCAAGGTGTTTCCGGGCCTCCGCCTCCCCACCCTCCAAGTCGGCAAGACGACGGCGAAGCAGAGTTAGCTGGACCTCCAGGTCGTCATTGCGTTCGCGTAATTCACGATTTTGCTGTTGAAGTTGTGCGAGGCGTGACCGTTGGGTGACAATCTTTTCGCTCTCATTGGAGACCAGAGCCTTCACACGAACTGAAGCATAAAATTGACCGCCTTTTTTTGTAAAATTGACAGCAGTTAATGCCAAGTTTCTGACGACGAGAAGATTGACCTAACCGCCTAACTCACCTGCGATTGCGTCCATAAGTAGGGGATATTCGCTCTCACTTTCCACATTTTTGAGCTTTAGCTGATCAACCAGTTTCGAGATCCACTGACGAAACTGCGGAGGTAAGCAATACATAAACTCTGGACATCAACCACTTAAATAATTTAAGTAGATGATTTCGCTTACATTATTTTGCTCACTTTGAAGTTTTTTAATTGTCAACTCTGAGTTAGGAATAGCACCAGCAAGGGTGGCCTTTTCATCCTTCATCAGGGAAAGTGAAGCCAGCTTCTCCCGATGCGCCTTAACTTGAATCTCCAAGTCTCTCAATTCCTACAAGCGAATGAAATAGAGATGACGATTTTTTTTTTCACACGTGATAACTCATGCAATTTTTGCCAAAATGTGGACAAATAGACAAATCTACCTTTCAGTCTACTAATGGCGGCAAAAAAAGTAGTGAAACTCTATTCCGCCACATTAAAAGTGTCTAAAGACTACCTATTTCTTTTATGCCACGGTAGAAGTTGTATTCCGCGTCCGGCCAGTGGTACAGTCATTCCGCCACGCTCCTAGCCCCTCGACCCTTCTGTATACTAATGTGATTCACAAAACCTTCGAAAAAGGCTAAGAACGACGACTTACATCCCTATCTAGAGGTCAAGTGAAGTGGCGCAGAAAAATGAGTTACCTTTCGCCACACATAATCAAGCATTCTTGTAAACAAAACCCACTCTCTCTACTCCTTCCTATTTTGTTCGTCGCCATAGCAACGAACACCAGTCAAAAAATTCTTTAGTCAGCAATACGACGGTGTAGAGGAAAGGTGGGAAAGTAGGCGGCACAGTTCCTTCGTTAGCCCGTTTACTTACCGATTTGACCAATTTTAGTTCCTCCTCACGCTTTACAATGTCGTCTTTGGTGTAGACTAATAATTTCCTCATGGACTGTTCCTCGCCACATTTCAGATGGCGGCGAATGAAATGACTGTAAAAAGGCAAAACGGGGAGTAGCATTAATTATGAATAAATGGCAACTTTTATAAGCTCAAAAAGGGGAAATTTATGAGGGTCAGATTTTATGTGAAGCTTAAAGCTCTTTAGCCGATGAGTGGAAGTGATTTCGGGATTAATCGAAGTAGCATCTTCCTTCATTTCCGTGGAAAGCGGGGATCATCTCAAAGATAAGTTCTGCAGTGGGGCTAACAAGAAGGACCTAAGCCCTTTAGCTCATTCAGCTACTTTTAAGCGATCATGGGACAGACAATTTTCCTGCATTCCTTTAAAAAACTCTCCTCTGAAGGCTGATACCCACAGAAACTCTTGCAGTGCTCTGTGCTCCAAAGAGGTGATAAGCGATTCGGAGTCAACGTCTACAGCGGTGTTGGTGTGGGTAGCGTCACTGAGTCGACGAAATCGTGACTCGCGTCGCTTCGCCTCGAGGTGGGCACGCTCCAGCACGCTAGTCAACTTTTCCACACCCTCTTGAAGGCCACGTTTTTTCAGTGCGGGATCTGTCCGCGCTTCTCTTTGCTCCTCCAATTCCTGTTGAAAAGTGCTGCAAAATTAGTAAACGTACTCTATGTTTCTATTCAAGGTTCCGGACCCTGTTCAAGAGGAGGCCTTTCACACATTCAGCTAGAGAGTGTTTCCCATGACCGTACCTAAAATTCCCCAGCGCCTCCGTACGATAACAAAAAAAATCTTCTACAGTGGTATGGTTTGTCACGAACCCTCGGTGGCAGTAGCGGCACCAAATTCAAACGGCACAGTTTGAGCGGAGAGAATGAATCCACGGAAATGTTTACAAAACATTCTAATTTTGAGTCCTAGTAAAAAACTTATGAGAGACAAATTTTCCAAGAATCGCAAACAATCGTAATCGGTACGACTTGAATTTTACACGCTATGCCGCATTTAGGCAGACATTATAAACACACTTATTTGCAGTTTCGTGTTTAGCAAGAAAAAAGTATCAACATCAACTTCTTATACTGTAACTGAAAAGGGAAATGCTTGAATGACTAAGCTTTTTGTGCCAATTTCGGTGTAGCAGTACACTAAAACCAATCACGTGGTTCAAGGTACTCACGGCACAACTCAATCACCTCTACAACAAAAAACAATTGCTGACCTTCCTTGTCTGCTTCATTTCGGGTTCTGCACTATTTCACGACTGAGAAATCCTATTAAGTTCCACAACGATTCACAGAGTAGTTACTCTCGCAGCCTTATGTTCGGCCTCAAAGTTGACACCTTCATCAACCAAACTTGATGTCTCGAATTTCAGAGCCTCATAATTCCAGATGCGTACCTTCGCCTAAATGACAAAAAAAAACATTCCAATCAGAACCATAAGAAGGATATAATAATGCAGTGAATAAAAGCAAATAAGGGATGCGCGTATCTGCGAAGCCGTGCTAAAGCAATGGGTTTGCACACAGGTCACAACAAGAAATAAGTGCTTGATCATCGCTGTTCCGCCTTTTTCACTCCTAGAGTGGTTTTCTAAGTTGTTTTTTTTGCTAAAATTTCAACAGCTACTGAAAAAGATAAGGCTACATAAGAGTCGACATCATGCAAAACAAAATTGAATTGTTAGCACATTTTCGGAAATGACAAACTATGCAAGAATTATACCTTCCCATATTTAAGGCCAATATGCGCCTTATAACCATGAATATAGACAACACATATTGTATCGATTTG
This sequence comes from Echinococcus granulosus, assembly GCF_000524195.1. Lineage (NCBI taxonomy): Eukaryota > Metazoa > Platyhelminthes > Cestoda > Cyclophyllidea > Taeniidae > Echinococcus > Echinococcus granulosus. Next base: position 251,523 of record NW_020170481.1, read on the forward strand.
TGACCTTAGAAAAAGGCTAAAGTAGGTCGGAAATTAGTGGAATGCCGGGATGGCCTTATAGTAGCAGGTCTTTTTTTAACAATTTGCCTCGCGGTTTTCCAGCATTAAAATTCCAAAACGGCTAAATTACGTAAGCGGATGAGACCAAGCGCTGTATGCAATTAGTTAATTCGGCATACCGCAAATTTGGGTCAAATTTAACGAACAGCAAGCATTGGAATAACCCCCAAGAGTAATTAGATCAAATATTATAAGATATACGGTATATAAGCGAAATGGGTCATTAAAATTACATTGAATGCAATAAAAAACCACAACCACCTGTGATTTGCAGCAGCCACAGGGCAATTCAAAAATATGACTACACGCAGTGCACACGGATATGTACTCGTTCAAACATATAAACTCTTCTAAGGTTGTGCATAATTTTTTTATTTCTTTGTACAAAACACAGTTTGTGCATTTTATTTCATTTGCATTTCAAAGCATGCACATCTTTTAACCATGTATTGAAAGATAATTTTTAATTTTTTGGAGTTTTTTACTTTGATTGCATCTTTGTGTGCATATCTTTTTTTATTAATTTTATAATTATATGTTTGTATAATGTCCTTTTTAAAAGCTTTTAATCCCTTATTTTGAGCGCACTTGCGTATGCATTTTGTGTCGCATTTAAATTTAAAAATCCCTATTTTTTATCAATACTTTATGTTTAATGTTCATGCATTTTGTTTGGTCTACCTGGTAAGACTCCTCCTAATCCAAATCGTGCATCGTTTGGCTCCTTCGTTCAATTTTTCCTTACCTCTGTTATTTGCGTGTAATGCGCAGTATTTTTGTAAGTGACTGTGTCAAGGTTTTGCGTGGAGCATCTTGTGTTCTAAGTGCGGCAATAGCTATTCAGGCGAATGAAATAGGGACATTTTTGCATCTTATTGGTGTACGAGAATGCCTTCGAGGTTCTGGACAGCTTCATCCTGTTGCTGCAGGTGGTGTCACAAAGTTCCGTCGTCCTTACAACAACTGTAAATGCACCACTGCTCCTTGTTTTTCATTTAAGACCAGGAATTACTCCACTTTCGCCCCAGACGCTTTTGAAGCTTCTCCGAGAAATAGATCTCTATCTTCCTCAAAAGAACGACGTGTTCCCGTCACTCGGGTTGGTAGATCGGTCGGTTTCGGAAGTACAGTTCGGGTTTGGTGCACCTTAACTCAAGTTTAGATCTATTTGTTGGATTGGGACTTGGAGCAGCGGCAGAGTACGCGAAACGTTCCATAGGTGCCTCGGACAAAAATGACAAGTCGAATGTCTTCCTGAATGACGCCAATTTGGAGCGGATTGTTGATACTCTGTGCCGTATGCGCGGCGCCGCCCTTAAACTGGGCCAGATGCTCAGTATACAAGGTATTGTGGAATATTTTTACCTCTATCTACCCATTTCCATTTTCAGACAGTTCGCTTGTCAGTCCAAAGGTGCAAAAGATTTTTGAACGGGTTAGGCAGTCTGCGGATTTTATGCCAACCTCACAGATGTACGAAGTGGTAAATGCTGAACTGGGACCAAATTGGAGGGAGAAGCTGGCTTCATTTGATGAAAAACCTTTTGCTGCTGCTAGCATTGGTCAGGTCCATCTCGCCACCCTCCCGGATGGAAGGTAATGTTTGTGTGCATGACTGTTCTCGTTACACGTGCTACTATATTGCTATCATTTTTCTGGTTTTAACTCAATTCATAGAGTCTTCTATTTACAGTACGTTACGCATCATTTTGGACAAACACGCCTAAAGTAAATGGTTCTTTTACATCCATCGAGTTTCGCCAAACAACTTGGGATTCATCTCTTACCATTGTGCTGACTATATCTAGACTGGACAAAGCATTCATTCAAGATGTTTCATTACCATTGTTACTACTTGCAGACGGCTGGCCATGAAGGTTCAGTATCCCGGGGTGGCGAAAAGCATTGAGACCGATGTGGCCAACATCACAATGATCCTTAAACGCTTCAACTTCATGCCTCGCGGTCTGTTCGCCGAGTCGGCGGTTCGTGCCGCCAAGAAAGAGCTTAAATGGGAGTGTGACTACCTGCGCGAGGCCTACTACGCCGAAAAATTTGCTCGTCTTCTTGCCAATGATCCAGTCTTCTTGGTGCCTCAGGTCTTCCACGACTTCTCCACACAGAAAGTCTTTACCACAGAGTACTTCGAGGGTCTTGTTATCGATGATTGTGCCTCATTATCTCAGGACGTCCGAAATTGGGTAATTAGCTGTTTTTTTTCTTTGGATGTTGATCCTTTCGTTTTCCACTATGCCAGGATTACTGAATGCAGACTCCTCTCTCCCCTACTGCTCCAATTACCAGTTTTAATTCTATTTTATTCCCCTAAGACCGCCCCATCTTGTTTAAAGCCTCTTACATTTGTTGTAAATCCTCGAACTTTAATCAATTACGGTGACTCCTTATTCGTTTGTGCCCCTTCTAAGTAATTAATGAATGACATTTTCTGCCTTGTGGTTCGCCAACTTGTGTGCGAGGTATGGCCGTTGTCTGTGTCTTACTTCCTAACTAGGATCATCACTTCGTTGATGCATTGCCTGACGCCTTTCATTTTTAGATTGGTGAAAATCTTCTGCGCCTTTGCCTCCTCGAGGTCTTCGTCTTTAACACCATGCAGACCGATCCTAACTGGTCCAATTTCCTCTACAACAGAGATCTGAATAAGGTAGTACTGTCCTCTAAAATCGTTGTTTTGTTTTCCAAATATTTTTATCACCATCCCGCGAATTTCCAATTTTTGCCTCCAGATCATCCTTCTGGACTTCGGCGCGTCGAGGGAGTACCCGCGCCGGTTTGTGGATGACTACCTACGGGTAATCGTGGCTGCATCTAATGGTGACAAACCGGGCATCTTGGAGTACTCAAGACGTCTGGGCTTTCTAACGGGCTATGAGACTAAGGTGAGTTGCTGTTGCCGTCGGTTGATGATGCGATAATTGGGATCGTCTTAAGTCCGATGGAAGGGTTTCGGGGTTTTCAATGAATCGAGTTTCGATAGTCCCAGACGCGCTTGAGGAAGTTGCTAGTGCTTTCGCTCTTGCAGATCTTCTTGAACCTCCATGCAGAGCTATCATCAGTTAAAATTCGCCGGTCTGGCTCATCGCTCACCTATCTGCCTACATATCTACCATCTCCCATTTTCCATGATCTTTTTCCTCATCCTAGGTCTTCTTGGACGCCCACGTAGAGGCAGTGAGTGTTTTGGGCGAGGCCTTCGCCTCTAAGGTGCCTTTCGACTTTGGAAAGCAGTCGACGACCTATCGCATCAACCGCATAATTCCTGTGATGCTAGAACACCGTCTTACCCCACCACCAGCGGAGACCTACTCTCTCCACCGCAAGATGTCTGGATGCTTTCTACTTTGCGGTAGACTGGGCGCCGTGGTCGACTGTCGAAAGCTCTTTCTCGAAGTAGCGGATAGTTATGTCTATGGATTAGGGGAGACACCAGAAGTGGCCTGATCCATCCTCCCTTCCTCTTTTCCCTCCCTTCACAGACTAGCCCCTCCTTGTTTGTATATGAACCAAGCGATAACTTGATTGTCTTAAATAAATCCGTCTTTTTGTGAACAAATCACTCTTTTACTTGGTCATTTATCTTTGCTCCTCCGAAGATTGTGTATGAATGGATAATTGATGGTCCTGTCTAAACTCCTTTAATGGAGCAAGCGGTGGCCCTTTTTATTTGCTACGAAGGGATGCTCCTCGCTCTATGTCCTCCCTAAATTAGATTTCACGTCATATCTTCAAGACTTTCTCCTTCGATCTACCTTTTTTTATAACAAATGGCTTAAAAGCTATAATTGTAGCCTTAGTTAGGAGTTTTTTTTTTTTTNTTTTTTTTAATTCCAGTTATAGCAACTTGGTGGTTATTTAGGTCTTGTTGCAAAAGGGAAGCATAGTGAATCCCGTGACAAAAGTTGTTGTAACTTTATGACCGCCTCTCAAATGCACTTTTATCCCCTGTTTGGAGAACCTTCAGAGGGTAAGGCCACGAGTTCTGTTAAGGTAATGCTAGCTAAGAAGAAAGTGTGTATGTCTATTCAGATTCCTTTCAGTGACCCCAAGGTTGAGTAGCTGGCCCCGAGAGTAAGACTCGTTAGCCTCCTGGATCGGGTTTGCTCCGAAAGAGGTGTGCCAGAAACGGGGTGAAAAAAACGGCGGGGGGAGGCTCTAGTCCTGACCTTTTTATCTTGCCACCAAGATAAAAATTCAACTCACTGAAGACTTTTCCAAGTTTTTTGAATTTGCCTTGGAAATTACGAATAGTTATTTTATCATCTTTACCCACAGGAAGTAAGACAATGCGAGACGCTGCCGTAACAAATGGATGTAGGAGCACTCCCTCCATGCCAACTAGCCAAGGGGACGCATTCCCAAACGTCGAGGATCCACCACCCTTCTTGCCCGAACACGAAGGCTACACTCTGTTGGAAAACAGCAATACGAATGATGACAGCACTGGCAGCCGCGGCAGTGGCAGCAGCAGCGAGAATGAAGAAAATGACACCGCCTGGAGCAGTGATTCCTTAAACGATGCTGCGGTCGATGAGGCCCTTCGACGAGCGTTGAATTCCGACGAGGGAGTCTTCAGAACGTTTCCTACTTCGGTAAGACCCAATCGAGTGGTCAATTATTTTCCATCCTCCAACCTTTTAGGCGGAGCCTGAATATGTTCCGGATGAATCATCACCGGCTCTTTTATGGAGAACGCCGATGAGTGAGGAAGACAGACGAATTCCACTTCCTGAAGGTGAGTGAATCTTTTGCGTATGGTTGGTAACACTGACCTGTAGAAGTCACTACCTGTCACTCGTTAATCCTGTCTTATGCTCCAGAAAAGGCGGCTGAGATCAAGGCTTGTCTACGCAATTTCCAACTACCCGATGCCAATCTGCCAGCCTGGGCGAAACAGATTCCCGAAGAGGTGTGGAAACAGCGACTGCTACAGCGTCTCTCACCACCCTCTTCTGATTTGTCGTAGGTGTTGTGTCGACTCTTTTTCCTCCTCCTCCTCCTCCTCGTCTTCTATCGGCATTCCTTTCACCCCCTTTTGATTCGCTTCACCTTGATCACTACTATCTTGTCAGCTAACTGTGAAGGCCAATAATGGTATTGGTGGATCCGATGAATGTCTTCTTCAGGTGACCTCTTCTGCGGACGGGTCTCTGTTGGCCGTTAACCCTCGCCATGATTACTCACTCCTAGCAAGTCCGGGGATTCAAATCAGGGGAGGGGGAGGCACGGGGAGGTACGCTGATGTCAAAATTTTCGGCCATAAACTCCCGCGTCGTACATAACTTAGGAGGAGAAAAGCAGACTTAGTGAAGCTGTTAAAGGTGTTTACAGTCGCACAAAACGCCTTTTCTTCTACCAGTTCCCTACCTCCCCACCTTTCAGCTAGGAAGAGAGGCTCCCCTACCGAGATGAAGCCGACCATTCTTTATAGCACTTGCAAAACTACTCACCATTACTCCGAATGCTGAGGTAAGTTAAAGTGTTAACCCAACGCCACCAAAAAGTCACTACTCGACTTTAGCCCCCTAACTCCATCCCCCAGTCCCCTTAAATGTCTCATTTAAATTTAAATAAGCAAAGCAGCAAAACAAAACAAAAACAAACGGAGGAGAGCTAAAATGAGAAGCTTTAAACAGTCCCACAACAGTCAGCAAAAGTGGTTTAATTGAAATGGCTACACATAAAAGTTCTATTATTGACATTCAGCGTGTAGATGGAAGGGATAGTAAAATTGCTTGCATGCAGCAATAGAAATGACAGTAAAGTGGGCTACAATTGATTCTCCTTCTCCTCTGCCATATCGGCTTCCGTCTAATGTAAGGGATAAAAACAGTGAAATCAGAAAGGGCACCCCAAAGGGAGTAATCAAGGCGAACTCACGTTTCCATAGAGAAGGAGGTTTGAGGTGTCGTCCTCCGTCTGCATCACCATTTGTTGCTGGCTGCTAGCATCCCACTCTGGGGAAGAAGAAAATTGAGAAGGGGAAGAAAGGTATACGAACATCCCTGACAATTGCTCTGACACCTACCGGCCTGATTGATAACTGCCAACTGTGGCTGCCCGTCTTCACCTTGGATGAGGACCAGAGTCTGCCCAGGCTCAAGCTGAAGGTCCTCCGGCAGCACAAGACGCTGAACCACCTCACCACCAGCGTCGGTAATATCAATCGTGGCAGGAAGGTTACCTGCTGTGCCCAAGGTAACCGCTTGCTGCTCAATGGCTACTGGAGCCCCAGCAGTATCCGTAGTAGCTTCGTGGAGACTCGCGGAGGTTGGATCTCCTTCGGCTGCGGCTTGAAGTGCGTACACTCCAGTGTCACTATCGTGAACGCCTCCTGCCTCGTAAGCGACCTGTTTGGTGATAAATAATGTCAAGTCCAATGAGTATGCATCCATCTACCTCTCTCTCAATAAGAGTGGCCTTCAAGTTTCATTTAAATACCATAATTTTGCTCCTCTGGAGCTCCGCCAACTATCTCTCTTCCTTCATTATAAACTGAAGTCTGCAGACCCAACTCGTAGAAATCCTTTTGATGAATTGTTCAAAGACAGATAAATTAAGTTCAGCAAACAATGCTAAATAAAAGATAAGGGGACCCCAGTTTCCAACACTTCCCCTCACCTGCTGCTGCTCCTGCTGCAAGCGCATCTGTTCCTCCGCTTCCATTCGCGCGGAGACGATTTCGGGATCTGGTTGGAGAGTAGCACCCTCCACCCCACACTCCTCCACCAAGTGACGTGCCAGTGTATTTCCATCCACACCAGACAGGGCGCATCGTGGACAGGCAAACTGGATGTCCGCCACCACTTCTGCCCCCGCCTCCGCCACTGATGGATAGTCTACTTCCATCGGATCAACTGTTGTTGTTGCTTCTTCGGTGGATGCCTCTGTTCCCGGTGCTTCCTCCTCTACAGGCGGCATATATCGTGTCAGCCAGTCAAAAGTGACTATGGGACGGATCATAGGACTTCCGGTGTGTGCGGCAGCACCTACGTCAGTTCCTGGGGGGTACATGTGTGCTCGGTGGACGTGGCGAGTAAAACCGGCAGCGCAGCAGGTGGCAAACACGCAGGCCGAGCAAGGGAGATACTGCCTGATAGGTAGGTAAACAAAACGTTAATGAATGGAAAGGTCCAAGATGGAAAAAGGAATGGTTTAATGATTAAACAGAGGGATGGGAACTTAGGTGGATGTTGTAATGGAGGTATATGTAGGGGGCGCAGAGATAACAAGGTGAGCAGATAATGGAATGGACAGAGCCGACCAGTGGATGGATAAACAGATAAAAGAATTGATGAATGAGTAATATAAATGGATCCGAGGTTAGCGTGTAAAAGGACAGATCAGTGAATATGAGAAAAGGGATGAAATCAGGAGGGAAGGATGAATAGATGATAAAATTTGTAAAAAAATTCTACTTGTGGTCATCTGAGGAGAGAGGATCACCACATTCTAGACAGGTGAGTTGAGCAGCCTCGGGAGGCAATTGAGTGGTGGAGAGATCTTTCGTGCGACTCGGTTCTGGAGCGTTGAGGAGAATCACTCGATTCTCCTCTTCCGCTGCTGCTGCTGCTGCTGCTGCTGCTGCTGCTGCTGACGCTGCCAATGCGGCCGCTTCTGCGTCAGCAGAAGTACCTGCAGTATCGGAGATCGTCAACTGCTGTTGTTCTGCCGCAGCACTTTCCCCGAGCGACGACTTTGCTGCCTCACTCTCCCCCGTCTCTTGCTGTTGTTGTTCTTGCTGCTGAACAGCTGGTTCAATGGCGTCAGTCTGAAAGGAGGGAGGAAAGAATTGGACGGAAGAAAGCTAACTCATAGTTTCCAGATGTACAAGTAGAATTGATGAATGTCACCTAAGCTTATTCTACCCGAACGATTACCACTGTATTACACCTACTTCCTCCTGTTAACATTTCATCCGACTGGAACGAGGGGGATGGGATTGTATTAATTACATAAATATAGCTAGTATTTTCTTCAACAAAAGGCCGCGCACACCCACCATAAATTCCTCCACATCATGCGCCTCCTGTACTTGGCCATCCACGTGCTTAACCAGCTCCTGCTCCCGTTGTTCCTCCAACTGAATCTGAGCTTGCTGTTCTTGCGCCATTTCTTGCTCCTGCTGCATCTGTTGCTCCTTCAACTGTTGCTCCGCGGCTGCAGCACTGCTACTGCATGCTTTGTGATCAAGCCTCCGATGTACCTGGTAGTCCGACTTGTTTGTAAAGTTGAGGCGACAAGCAAGGCAGCGACGTAGTTGGTGCTGAACCTGGTGCATTCTCAGATGCTGCAGATACACCTGAGTCTGCCCAACACCCGCACCTAGACCCGCTGTGCTCACACCACCACTACCACCACCGCCGGTAGGAGACATTAGGGGAATGCCAGGAACTCGAGCATCAGACGGAGTGAAAATACGAAGGCAGTACGTGCAGAGAAGGTGGTTGGAACCACTATGAGCCTTCTTGAAGTGGTCCAAAAGGTCCTCGTAGAGAGAGGAACGAAAGAGGCAGATGCGACAGACATAAGGCATTTCGCGTTGACGATGAGTGGATTGAAGGTGGTGAGCCAGAGCCAAGTCGCTAGCTGCTTCCTTGCCACAGATACGACAGGAAAAACCCGTAGCTGTCAGTTGGGGCCTAGACCCCTCTGGTCCGTCGACTTTTGTCGTTTCGACTACTGTTGCACCACCGTGATCCTGTCAACAAAAAACAAAACATTTTAGAATGCTCAAGGCAGGGTTTTAGTAACCCACTTTCTCTAAATGAGCCCGAAGACAAAACGCATTTGCAAGAGCTCGATTACAAATCCGACACTGGTAGAGCGGAAAACCCAGAAGGCCTTGAATGGGTTCGTCAACATGGCCCATGATGTGATACATAAGTTTAACGTTGGAATAAAACATGCGCTGACAGACAGCGCATTTAAAGCGAAATTCTGCCTTCTCTTCAACATAGGTAGAAGAGCCTTCCTGACGACCGTAATAGTACTCATCGATAGGAATACATTCTAAATTTAAAGAATAGATAGTGTAGGTTAGAAAGGAGGCAACATTACCAACAGATGAATCACGGTCGTTTGTTTTCCTGATAGCAAGACCATCGCTGGTAGAAACAATTTCAAGGCCGGATTCAGGTCCCAGCGCACTCGAAGCTGGGAGCTCCGGCTCTGGAAGATCATCGTCAATATCTGCTGCGCTCCTGAAAACAATGCTAGGTGGGAGGAAGGAGCGAAGAGGGCGAGCTGAACCATGTAGTTTGGCCTTTTCTCCCTCAACAAAACATTCGGATACAAAGACAGATGGCCAGTCGGATCGAATGGGTTTTTCTGAATCCAAAAAGTCATCAGGAACAGTTGTATGAGCCTTCACAACAGCGACTTCACCTTCTAAGCAAGGACAAAATTAGTTCTAGTAGAACTAACCTTCTGGTACAGGAAATTCCCAGTTATTTTGTTGCAAAGTATTATAAACAGAAATAGCACCGGCATGTTGTAAGGCATTCAGCGATTCACCAGTAAGTAAACCATTGTCCCCAATCATAACAGCCTCCTCAGTTATGCATACATTCCCACAGTTTGCCAATCGACTTACGGCCTCTAGATAAGTTCGGTATTCCCTACCGAATGAATAAAAAGATGAACAAACTGTAAGCGTGTTTGGTATGCTTTCAGTTGTGAGTCCGACAGGGACTCAGACTCACACAGCATTGCAAGCGTGCGGTGCACCTTGGGTCGATTGTCATTTCTTAACTGAAACAATAAGAAAGAGGTGACAATTGCAGAGAAGCACAACCAAATGGATAATACTATCAAATAATACCATTGTCAATTCTAAAACAGGGAGCACTGCACTAACGCATTAAAAGTAGCTTATTAGAAAATCACAACTAAGATAATAAAAAATGCAGTAGTATGAATCTGCGCGCAACGGTTTTTATTTGTAAAATTCGAGACAACAGTTAAAGAATTTTTGGTAACAAATATATTACAAACCTAAATTGAATTGATATACTTCTCCAGCTTCAAAAGTATTTGTTTAACTTTTTGACTGCAAGTTTGATTAAAAGATGTTTTTCCCTAAAAGGCAAAAAAAATTAAAACACGTCATTTTTAATAGGGATAAATTTGAGGAAACTGAAACATGATTGCTATTGTACATGATGCCTCCGAGAGGCAAACTGACGTCAATATAAATTTCACAGCCTAATTTTTGTTAAGAAATTTAGTTTTATGGTTAGGAATTAGGAAATGCACTATTTTGATGTATTGATAAACAACTTTTTTTATCACATCTAGCACTATAAAAGGCATGCTTGTAAAGAAGCTGTAAAGCAATATTAAGCACTAACCAATGGGTTCTTTAGATGGCGTTTAGATGGCTGATTTCTAACTTTTAGAAGATTAAACATGATGCACGGTTAAAGCAACAGCTAACTTTCTCCGGAATCTGCATTACCTGCACCACTTTTGCCACTCAGTATGTCGATATCATTTTTCTATACCAGGCCTTACTGCTTGCTTGTTTTAACGGGTCGTAGCGCGGGCTCGACAAAAACTGGTTGTGGTTACCGCGGTAGAAAATGTCTATTTGTGACCGACCGAAATTGCCCGAGGGATTTCAAGAACTTCTAGAGGAGCTTTCCTATGAAGTTATGGTGGAAAGGCCAGCCGATGTCATACAGTTCTCAATAGACTTCTTTAAATCCCGCCGAGGGCCAAATAGTACGTGCATATCCAAAAAGGCCGCATCTCGAAGGGCTAGCGATGACCCCCTCGGAAATGATAGATCTCTTCATCTTAGTTCCTGTCCTCGAGACAAATTCACTCAAAGACCTCAATGAACTTATCTGTAAGCATGAGCATTTTAAATCTCTACCTAATTCCTTTTCTTGTATCACTTGGTCGATGATGCCTTCTTTTCGATATGGGCACCTACTTTATTTGCTTTCATTTATTTCATTAATTGACAGGAACTCTTAAATATGTTGCCTTTCTTTCCTGTTGGAAAATAAGATGGTGTAAGTGCTTCTATGACGAACATATCTCGCCGAATCCTCACTTCTTTATTCATAAGCGACATACCTGACGGCACTCAGCATTCGGAGAACGCAATCTACGCCCAATTAGTAACCGATATCGACTCCCCACAATTAAAAACTCAATTATCACAAATTTCCAATTCTAGACAGAAAAGGCCTGTAGGCCGCAGGGATCCCAAAAAACATTTCTAGTTGACACATAAATCTGCATTTTTAACAGAGGAAGAAAAAAAGGTGGAGCTAATTACTACTTTATAAAGATATGCTCATGGCAAAAGAGACCTCTTTAAAACACCTTTAATGGCAACTAGTAAGAAGACAGGGAGCAGGGGGCTTAGGGAAATCCATCAAAATCATCCTCAGAGAGCTCCTTTGCGCTTTCCATTTCCTGCTGCTCACGTTCACGACGCTCCTGCAATGTTAAGAAAAGGAGAATCAATTTCTCCAGAACCGATTTAGGCAATCCAATTGTCAGTTTTCCAAACAACTTCCAATGCGCAGCGGGACGAACTTAACGCTTTATTTTTGAGAAGCACAGCAAAGAGGGGACGACAAAAATAGCGAAGGAGGGCAAGAAATAGGACGTTATCTACAAAAACGTTTTATCTTCACTCTCTTCCTTTTCCGCCGACGGAACTGAAAGGAACATTGCAATTCAAGCGCTACTACCCAATGCTGGTAAATTTGACGAATAAAAAACAATAACTTTAAAGACGGCTATTCGAAGAAAACAGCCTTATGTCTGTCACAATAATCGGCGGTTTCTCACCTCTGCTGATTCTAGATCTTTGCTGTACTGTTTGGGTGGATAGCGCATAGCTTTGATAGCTTGATTTCTTATTCCCAGACAGAAGCGGATTCGTTGATTGAACTGATCCATCGGCTCCCGTGTGGAGTAGAGATCGCTCGCCTCCGTTGTTATCATATAACCACGTTCTCTATTTATTACTGCCTCGATAACACCATCGCGAATAGCCTAGGTGGTGAAACCCAAAAAATGGGCACTAAAAAACCCCTCGGCTGAAACAACAGTGAGCTAGAGGGCTAATCATACTGACCTTTGCAACAATGTACTCGGCATCCTCTGAACTGTCCAACTGCAGCTTCGCAGCCACATCTGTGAGGAAAATCTTTGAGTAGCTCAGCGAGATCCTACGGACCCCCGTCTTGATAACATTGTGACGCAGACGTAGAATAAGAGTGTAGGTCTTATCATGGTTAAACTGCTGCACGTAAGTTTTAAGGACATGGTTGAAACGCCCCAAATCACCAGCATGGATGGCCTGAGTTAGCTGGAAATAGGGATGGAGAGCATCCTTGAGGTCTTCTTGCCGAAAAATGCTGCGATCGGGTAGCTCACCCAGTAGTAACTCCACCACCGTATTCAATTTGTGCAGAGCCTGCTTGAATCCACTTGCCGTCTGCTGTGGCGCCTTTCGGTGAGCCGAGACTAGGTGATCGTGGGCTGCGTTGTAATCCAATTGGATGGCTTTTATGAAGCCTAAAATTTGTAATTAGACCATGGCCATTCAGACATAGACTAAACTCGTCATAGATGGCTTGTAACATTTCTTCCAACCACAAATCAGCCTTGAGCTAGTTTATTCATAAAATTTATAACATTATGGTAAAAACTTCAAACAAATTAGACAATCACGTGCCTAAGTAGTAGAGGAAGCGAGCCCATTCATTATTGGGAGCCGATTCAGGAAACTCTACACGATTAACCAATTTTGAGGCCTGATCATGAAGATTATAGTGAAGGTAGTTCCTCAACAGGAGATTAATAAGAACGGCTTGGCAATCGTGGTTCTAAAGGCAAAAGAAATTCTCCCGGTAATTTTGTTAAAATCGGAAGTCCATCCGACGGAGTTAATTTACATTTTTCAGCGTTGCTGAACGAAGGCGCGAGTGCAAGAAAGGACGAATCTCCTCGAGTCTGTCATCCAGCTCAAAAGCTCTGCTATGGTAGTAGAAGCAGCGACTGGCGAGAGCTCCCATGGTGCGGCGACCCGTTTCTTGTGTTCTCTCCATCAAAAGAGTAGAACATCTGGTAGCCTAGGGACAAAATCACTAGCTTTTAGTAGAGAGATTGGTAAAAAACTAAAACAGGGTATTTTGAACATACTTCTTTAGTGTTCCCACTGTCCAAAAGGTGAATAAGCAGCAACAGATGGAGGTACACTTCAACTTCTGGTAAAAGAGCACCGGGTTTTTGTGACTTCGGCTTGACGTTCAGTTTGGGAGGAGCGTCCATTGCCTTTAAACAATGGAGGAGATTATCAAGGCATGGGCCAATTTTACCTCTGGGAGAAACTCCATGAAGTAATTCCATTGCTGGGACTGGGGAGTAAAGTAGGTGTAAATCAGACCACGCAGTACGTTGCTATTGAGTTTTCGGCGAATAGGAACGATGCCACGAAGGACTCGAGTCATGAAATGAAGCTCCTTAGTTGCAACTGCCTTTTCGACGTAGCGAATCTGGTCGCGGATGTCTTCGAGGGTGAGCAAATCAACATCTTTCGCAGCGTCGCCTTCAACTGAGACCTTTACCTTATCAGCTGAAAGCTCCTCGGAAACAGGCTGTTGGGTTGACTTCAGATCGGCACGCATATCTTTTATAACAGTGAAGCGAATGAATAAGCAATGAAGTAAATTAACACAAACTCTGGACGTAACATATGAGGTTGAAGAAGGTGAACAATGGACACCTAATATCTGAGTTCAATTATGGCAATTATTACATTATCCGCTGTTGATCCAATAAAAAAGCAGACTGCTGTAATGTTTGATCTGCATATTATCAATAACAGGAAAATTCAGTATCAAAGGATAAACGGCAACATTTCCAACAAATAATGCTAGCCGCAAAAAAAACATAATAGTGTCAGGTTAGTCCAGTGTTCATCAAATAGAAGAGTTTCCCCAACAAACACTGTTACCATGAAAATCTTCCTACTGAAACTATAAAGACAGGCATTTAACCTAATCCATCGACCAAAAACACATAAATTCACTTAATTATGACCAGGAAGTCTAGGTAGTCAGTAAACGATATTCAGACGCAGACGGCGTCAAAAGCCAACTTGCTGCATCATACGGAATATTTAAGTGAGCCACATTTCTGAAGTTGGCTTAAACAAGGACGTAAATTTGATTTTATGAAGATTAGCTAAATGAAATGCACTTTCAGTGTAAATAATTAGTAGTTAAATGTTTAGACAAAGGAGCTGTTTTCAGGGGGAAAATAATTACGTCTCTGTAATAATTGAATCCTATATTAGCTGCAGCGTAAGTGGTGAGATTTGGTTCACACACCATAAGAGCTAAGCCTTTCTCAGCGCTTGCTGAATTGATGAGCTACATAATTGTCAAAACTTTTACTGTCATTGTGGGTTCAGGATATAATGATGCATCAACAACCATTCCTAAACCACAAAACCGCGTGACGACTCGCCCATGACTGCCTTCGCTGCGGTGAGAATGGGGTAGAGCGCTAACTCGATTATTCTCAATCATAGGTCAGCGCAATCAATACTGTGGGGTGAGTTGACAGCTAAAGGGAAACCCATACTTACTGATGTCACTTTTCAATGATTTGGACGAAAGACTATTCAATTTACCAATCGAGCTGCCCTTTTCTGATCGTCAATCAATATGACAGAGATGCATTTTTTCCTCCTTCACTTGCTATAGGATCTTAAGGAAGGACCAACTGTTCTCATATTTTGTATGCTCTATCTTTACCTAATCAACTCTTAAAATGCCTTCTAAAAAACCTTCCCCGGAAACGCTTTTGCCACTACCTCACCCTCTAATCCAGTACAGGCCAAAGTAGTAACTCAAACTCGGATCCTGACTCTTAGCACTCAACAGTCTCATCCATATAGCAGCTGTGTTCACGCACACGTTCCTCGGTAAAGGGTCAACTCTACGTGCACAGGGGAGCCTCAAGTTTCTCCCCCTAAGAAATCACTTGTCAAGTGCATAATATGACTCGATTGCGGTCGAATTGCCTATCAAACCATACTATAAATTCACTTTCATCTTTTTTGCCAGTGAGTAACTCCAAAGATCACTCCTGTTTCACCCCTTGGAGACCTTTTGTTGCCCATATTTAAACCCATCAGCAGAGACCATTTAACAAGTCATTGTTTAAGAAAGAATCTTAATCACCTCCCCATAAATGCAAGTTCCATCTTTTATTTGAGTAACTCATTGCCACTTTTGTGACAGAGGAGACGCATTCGCTGCTGGAGAGTTTGTCCACTCAAGTGTCACTTGGGTCATTCACTTACTGCCAACTTCCCAACTAAGAGCAGGCAGGACAGCTGAGGATAGCACGATGAATATCATTCCTTTATAGGTATATAAAGGGAAAATTCTTTGCAATTTGATGTTACCAA
The DNA here is from genome assembly GCF_000524195.1 of Echinococcus granulosus. Taxonomy (NCBI): domain Eukaryota; kingdom Metazoa; phylum Platyhelminthes; class Cestoda; order Cyclophyllidea; family Taeniidae; genus Echinococcus; species Echinococcus granulosus. The sequence continues at coordinate 267,049 of NW_020170481.1, forward strand.
CCAATGACCCAGATGACTGACTTCCTGATTTATCGACCGACTTGCTTATTTCAAATCGTCAGTCAATAAGTCAAGGACACCTTGATTTCCTCCTCACTTGCTACGTGCACTTGCACGCTCTTTACTTCCCTGTTTTGCAAGCCACATCTTTACTACAATTAGCTTTTAAATGCTTTCCGAAAAGTTTCTCCACAAATGCGTTTACCATGTCCTAATGCTCCTCGTGCTCAGTCACACCTCGTCAAATCTGTTAAAAGTTCTTTATATCTTTCAAATTTTAGGTGATATCCTACCTTACTTCCATAAGGGTAAGAGGTTGACATCCTACATTCTATGTAATTGCTTTACTTTTAGAGTACCCACTTAGAAGGACTAGAGTGCCCGCAGTAGCGCACACCTGCCGACGAGCGATTCGTCAGGCTAGACCAGCACAACCGGTTTCGGTGGGAACTTCAATGGAAGGCGATAGTCATGGCAGCCCTGTTGGTTCATCTAACCCTCCATTTGGCACGGCGGCAAGGGAAGAAAAGTTGGGTGAGCAAATCATTCTCCATGTGGCTACTAAAAAGTTAATTTCGGCATCATATTACCTCACAAAATCCTCCATTTATTTTCACGTGCTGCAGTCAAAAATGACAGTCCGAAGCCAACTTGTCGTCCAGTGAGTTTTAAAATCGTTGTCACACTCAAATTGCAAACTAGAGACCGGTAGCTTAGCCATGCTTTGTTCTTTTCAGCGGCTCAAAAAACTCCGCAGACACATGTCAAACCTCTTCCTGGGATGCTGTCGTGGTGGTGCTGAGAAGCCTTAGACCATCAATGTTCCTTACTGTGCAATTCATATTACTCCTTCTACATTTTTCTGGAGCGCCTACTTTGTACTTTGTGTAGAGGGTGGAATGTACATCCTATCACTAATTTCCTGGGAGGCAAATACATCACTCAGAATTATCATGTCCATAAGTATGACGATTTAGGCACTTTAGGTTACGGCCAGCCTTTGAGTGCTTAAAAATCCATGATTTAAGGGTAAAATTAAAAAAATTATCTCACGAGTGATCGGTTTCGATGTAAATGAGACTATATATGATAAAACAGCCTAGGCATAAACGCTACCATCTGGAGTCTTTCTTTTTTTATTAATTGCATATCAGTAAAGTATAGTTGTAAATTTGCTGAAGCTTTTGCATAAAATGTTCGTCCATGGAACGCTGTACACTCACCGCATATCCGAAGCCCGTAGCTGAGCGTTGGGAAGATGTGAGGCTGCTTACACCTTGATAATTTGATAGTTTTGTCCGCATGGGTTATCATAAAATGTCTTTGGAGTTCTCTTAATCAGAGTGATTTAATAAAAAACCATTTTTGCTTTGTATGAATTTTTTATTTCACACATTTTCTATGTAGGCATATTATTCTTTACTACTTATGCCTAAAAGTAGTATTGAGACAGATTGAAATCCCAAATAAATTGCCAATTTTTTTCACTAGTTTCTCAGTTACCAAAATACTCTTTTGTTCAAATTCTCCTATAACACTTTGTTTATGAATTTTTAGTATGCTTAATGTTACTGCCGGCTATTTGTGATTATGAGTGGCATAAGGTGAAACTAAACTCTTCCTAAATCATTTTGCCATTTATCAATTTACTTACTTCGTGGTTTTATTGGCTTCATAGAAGAGACAGAAAACTATCTATGATGATTAAATGGGAGCATCTATTCTGTCAGGCGTTGACAAGGCACCAAAACCGTGGAGACGTTGCCTCCAGGTAGTGTCGTTAGTCGCTCGATCTTTCTGTATGTCGGTGATTTATCTTCTGCGAGGTTGTTATGAATTCTTATGACTCGTAAACCCTAAAATTTGCTCAATTTTGTGCAATCCTGTTCCAGTGTTTGGAAGGTAAAATGCTAAAGTAGCCTTAAATGGCACCGTTTTAGACACTCAGTTATCCCTAACTGAAGTTTATGTGTGAATGTGCGAAGAAAGTATGACATGGAGGCACACAACCATTTCATGCATACCCAAATTAAGAGCGCTTAAAGTACAAAACGCAGAAAAGTGCACGTCAGTAATTACTATACTGTATGATGCTATATCACTGAATGAGAATAGAAGACATCGGTGCGGGTGGTTGGATACCATCACATAAGAAAGAAAGATCATGGAGCAATGATACACTCACAACTGATCCACATCATTAACAAATCGCCGCTTAACAAGTCTACAAGAACATGAACAGCAACACACCGTAGGTACACCACTGCCACGTAGTAGCTAGCAGGCACCATAAATGAATTCTCTGCACAGCAAGCGTCACTGCGTCAGAAACACCCACAAAATACCGAAAAGTAACAAGAGTGGGGGAAAGTACTAAAACCACAAGGATGAATGCGACAGCTATAGCAGCTGCCTTAGGGGTAGCAGCGATGAGTGACCAAGTCTGGCATTACAGACCACTGAACATCAGCAAAGGAAATGAGCTAAACACGGAGCCAATAGTGGTTCATAACAGCCATACGTCCGCCTTGACCATATCACTAGCGCAGTGAATGGTCCTCCATCTTCTGCGTTTTATGGAGCGGTGTAAGATCTTGATTTTTCTGTAAGAAAAAGAATGTTTCTCCCTCTGATTTACTGGTTCTAGCATTAGACCTTTTAGTCCAAGATTTAGATTTGTTTTGACAGAGAGAGGACTAAATCTGGCATTGCAGACGCCTATACGGTTTTCGTTTAGGGAACATGGCAAAAACGACTTCACACAGGGCACAGTGAAAGCATCAAAATGAAAATAAACTGCGTGGTTGTTCGACAAAAGTGGTAAAGGAAGAAGCGATCATAATTTGGGCATACAAAAGATCTCATCCCATTAATTCATTCACCAATCCTCTCTTGAACCATGCATCCATCTCAAAGTATCTTCAGTGGAGTCGTTATCAAAACACAATGCCTACTTGCAAATACCCAGTAGCGATAATTTTACGACATTTTACCTTGCCTCCAATAACAACTTCATTTTTAAGAAGTTTTGACTTTTAAAAATAAGTATACTTCTTTAGAAGCGCAATTTGATACAACTCTGCAAAACGGCACCCATAATGCACAGCTGAAACAGCTTAACGGCCATGTTTGGAAGCTTTTCAATTTCCACAAATTAAATGACATTACTTATAAAGTGTCTCACTTGTTTCTAAGCGTGTAACGAAGACAGAAGATATCCCAATACTTAATGACTCTTGTAATGTAACAGCTACGTGTAAATAATTGGTGATGCTGCTAGTAGAGCAAAAGTTTGTGTGGCATTGGAGTGTCTGCTTGTGATTTACCAAACCATGTTGCAAGATCCCACAAATGTTGTCCTAAGGGCATAAAGTTTGCAACAAATCAGAAATAAAGAAACAAGTTTTAAAAGTAACTGCGAGAAAATTAGGCATTTATAGCATGTGACTAACTTCCTCGGGGAGGCTTTTCATTGCATTGAAGAGTGACCAACATGGTAAATGCACCGAATATTTCACGTTTTAATTAGGAATGTCACTTATTTACATTTAATTTACCTTTAGGCACCACCAGGGCACTATTGTCAATGAACTTCAATCTCATACTCATTATACTTGAAATGCAACTATTCTACACGGCTTTTCAGCAAAATTGAGCCATTGGGACTTATGTTAAACAAATCCGCCAACAATTGTGTTCCTCCAGAAATCCATTGCAACACGTAAGGCTTCTGCAATTTCGAGCGTTAAAAGAGAGTGGGGTTAAATTAGGATATCCCTAAAAACAAGGCGAATACTGCAGCTGAGACACTACTTACATTTACTAAGTAGTACCCCATCCATAAGGAATGTCTCATTCGTTCATTCATAGTATGAGCAAAATTCGGGACGCATTTGAGTGCAAACAGTTCAAGGATGTGTCACCAATATTTTTTGCAGATTCTCGACACTTTTTCTGGCATGCCCACAGTCCTGAGAAGGCATTGAAGTGATGCAAGAATGTTAAATGATTGAAGGAGGTTACGCACGATGTTCTCATACGTACAGAATAATAATGCGAATGGGATGGAGGCTGGAGTTAATCAACCTGTGCATAAGAAGAACATGTCGCCAAGAGTCGACATGTTACATTCTAGACCACTTGCGCCTTCCAATGGTGCATTGGAAAGGAGGGGCGGGGGGAGCGGCTTAAATCCTCTCTGTTCAAATGGCTCAGGTCGAGGTGGAATCTTGCTTTATTCAGCAGCTACGCTATCCACCTGCTTTTATAAATTGTACGAGAATGAAAGTAGAGATGTTGGCCATATTGCTTACAGCACTCTAGCGAAGGCGATCTTACCAACGACGAATTCGCGATGGCATTGAAGTTCTGCAAAATCAAGTTTGTTTTTGGGTAATTTGACTCGCCATCCTCCCAGAGGCATGTGTGCTCTGCCCCAGTCGGTGTCTGACCTCATAATGCAATCCAGTTTTTTCTAAATAATATGTTTACCAAAGTGGGAATTGAGAGGTAAGCTTTCATAACTCATGGTTTGTGCTTCAGTTACCGACACTAAGCAGACCAACCATCCCAAAAGCAATTCCAGACAGTCGTAAGAAATAAGAGAAGGGATTGGAGACAGCCTATATTTCCAAAAAAATTCAACAACTAATTAAATTCGACAATAAAAAGCTCTAAATGAATATGTAAAGTTTATCGACGAAAAGTGGAAAAAGGAAGTTAGGAATTAAAAAGGTAATACTGGTTCATGAACAGCATAAGAGTGTTGAACACAGGAATGAAGATGGTTTGCGAGAGAAGGGACAATTTAGAGGTTGTCTTTGAATCCGTCGTTGTTATCGTAGATGCAGCGGTTGTAGAATTTAGTGCTGAAGTCGTCCTGCTGTCCGTCCCTATTGGTGTTGTCGGCACAGT
>NW_020170481.1:272062-283949 GCF_000524195.1 Echinococcus granulosus
ACGCAGCCTTTTGCCTTACCTTACTTCATTTTTAATCGTGTAAGAAGGAAGAAATCCCAGCACAGGACTGTATTTGATCTAGGCGGCTAGTCTAAATTGTGTGGTACTGCTTTGTTAAAGTGTGTGAATGAGGCAGCTAACTTATACACAATCCCCCATTGCCAAGCCTGTGAACTTCCCGGAATGAAATTGCAAGTGCTAAGCATAATTAACGCGCCCATATGTGACATCTTAACTCGTAATAATTACCTGAGAAGTAATAAAACTGGGTAGCAACGAAGTGTGCGTTCTTGCATGGAGTTAATTTATGGCCTACAAAATGCGGTGACGATGTGCATTCTGTCATTCATTTTACTCACCCGATCACCATAATCCGCAGCCTCATTTGATTTTATTCAGGAAATTATTTTACCAGAAGGCTCCACTGCATTTTCTGCCATTATTATTGCCGACAATAGATGGTGCCCTTGAAAGTAGGTCAACTGACAAAAATGAGATGACAGTGAGAGGGGGATTGGGATGGTACACTTTCATACAACATTTCTGCTGTTACAATTACGGGAAGGCAGTCAGACAAGCATTGTGACAGCTGATCATCTCATATTGAAGTCGTATTTCTCCTTCTTAGCGCATAATCGGACCATTTGAACGAGCTAGAATGGAAGGATTTGCAACTTCAGTTAGTCTCTCGTGGCAATGTTTGCGAGCCAATTGTCACAGGAGTTCCTGCTCCAAATAACAAGGGCATAAAAGAGCACTGTGAAACCACTTTCTGTCCTCCCCTGATACAATCTTCTAACTGCGTACCGGTGTGTGATAATAAAAGATTTAATTAGCTTTCCCACTGTTTCGGCTCCTTTTTTTGCCAAGATGCTCGCTAGCGTTTCCCGTTACCTTGCACCGGTGGATGGGTATGCAAGCCAACTTACTTCACTGCCAATTTTGCTAGGAGTGGTGAAATTTGAAGGGGACTGAATTGCTGAATAAGCAAGCATGTGAATCGAGCTGCGTATTTAAAGGCATCACGTCCACCTTCCTTTAGTCATCAGTGAATGCTTTGCAAAGCATTCCCTACCAAAGCCAACGCTATCTCCGCCACTTTGTTCTTTTCCCACATGTTTTAGAAAAATTTAAATTCCTTACACGGACCCAGGGTTAGCGCGGGATAGTGAGTAAACCACAGCTGAATTGAGGAAATCTGTGAAGTAAAGATGCTGAATGTTTCCATTACCTTGATGCGAAAGTGGTAAAGGAATATAATGAGATAACGTCGTATGTTATGTTGTAAGTTACAAGTCCATTTACATTTATGTTATAAAGCCGATTTACCTTAAATTCGTGTGCCTGTTCTACGTTAAAATAAATATGTCAGTCTTGGGCAATTTGTAACAGGATATCTTAGATGACTGAGGACGTTTTCCTTATGTAAATGACACATTTCTCCCTGTACTTCGCCCCATCGCTCCAAGGCGGCCAAAGCCCTCCACAGAAGCACACAAAGTCAGTGGTAATAAATTTTGTCTTCTCATGCGGTTCCATGGGATATATACTAGCCCTCTTGCCTAATTTCTTATATAACCATGTTTAGAGTGAAACGGTAGATCACTTTTGCCGTAAGATTATTAAATGCTGGACCATTAAAATATTATGGTCTTCCGTTGGTATGTAGAGGAAAATTTTGCTGTGGATAAAACATGGAATCCAAAAATGCCCCTGCAATTTAACTAGCATTTAGTGCTTTATGGATCCAAGAAACAGTAAGGTACGAGAGCCGGTAATATTATCAGCAAAGATCTTCCGTGAACACGTAGCATGGAGAACCATCCACATTCATGCTCCCTCTAAGTACACATTATGGTGAAGTCTTGTGCCAAAAAACACCCAAAAATGAAAGAAAGTGACAAGTTTTCATTCGAGTCAGCGGTAGATTTTGGATATTTCATTAAAATTCAACATGATCATTTGACTTTTTTAGGAGAGTTATTAACCGGGCAATGAAACAAAAAGAGCAACTCGAATTTCCAAACAAGTATTTTCAAATGCACACATTAAGATGTTACTTTAGTACAAAATCCTTTGTCACCTTTAAACAGGGTGATGTCTTTAAATAATACGTTCTTTTTTTACTTCTAAGTACGCTACGGAAGTCTACGTGAAAGAGCAAATCGGAAGAAAAACCTGGAAATGACAACGCTTAATCAATCATCTCTTAACATGGGTGATTCTTAATTTTGACGAGAAAGACTAATATTTTTTAAACAAAGGTTGACAGGTCCAAATGGTAATCGAGAGGCGCGAGTCCAAAATAAACAGTCCATAAATGAGCTGTACAATGTATACAGGCAACAGCTTTGACAGCTCGTGCCAGCTTTCATAGTTCTCAAATTGAGAACATAGTCTGTGGTATGGAGAGCAGGTGCTGCCTATTTTATAGCATTGAATTAGGGCGAGGGTGACGTTCTTGTCCAAGGGCACAAAATGGACCTCTAATCCCGATCTGATCCATTGCAAGGATTTGGTGACTAAGGTGCCACCTATAGACACACAGAGAGAAGTTATGAAGCAGGCAGCAGAATGAACCTGTGCAATGAAGGCGTTCTGACTTAAAGCGAAGGCCGTCAAAACATCTGGGCAGATGCGTTAATTCGAGAAAATCACTCACCAATCTGTAGGGTAAGTTTAATGCTACTGAAATGTAGTAAGTAGAAATTATTATTACTCACCAGCCGTGAGTAAATGAGCAACTTAACCGAGCAGCAAAATAATTTTTTTGTCATAAAATTTTTTTTAAACAAATGAACACATTTTTAATGTTTTTAATTAGAAGTAAACATTTTGCAACCATTTTTTTCCAAGTGTATTTAGTTTTGTTTTGTTTCAACTGACTAGATAAAACATAAATAATCGCAATTGTTATACTTAAACTTATTTCTATATTTATTGATTTAAATATTTATTACAGATTTTGTTTTAATGGTTCGGTTTGATATTACAGTCTCGTGTATATGAATTGGTGATTTGAGTTTGTGTATTTCTAACTTTATCGGGAGTTCAGTTTTCTTTTCATCTTCCCAGTCGCATTTCGTAATGCTGTATTCCCAGACGATCGCCTCTTTCTTCGAGGATAATTGCACCATTTCCCTTCCACATCCGGGTGCAGATAACATATTTGTGTCGTCAGGCATACTACATCATCCCTGCCTTTCAGAGATCTTTCAGTTGTTCAATGATTGCAGTTGTCGGCTTGCCTCTTACTACTCCACCATCATGGCTGACTCAGTACCAACAAGTGACTTTCCTCTTATATCTTACCGTGCCCACTTTTCTATTTATTACATAGCGTACTCAGAGGTTTACGAAGAATTTTTATACTTTTTGATACTTCGACGACGAAATGGTGACCGCCTACGGGGAAAGGGTTTTGGAAATTTGGAAAAATAAAAGCAAACTTTTCACTAATTGATTTGATTGTTCTTTAATTTAAAGGAAAATGTTAGTAATGCTGATAGATTTTATACCAAGTTAGCTCAGGTTTCCAAGAGATTACCAGCACTTTTGCAGTGCTTATTTGTTCCATTTTTCTTGGATGGAATGTCCAACTGCTTGCACGTTGTCACACTTAGGAAGTTTTCTGATCCTTGGATCCATATTAGTGAAAGCAGGTAAAGGAGAAATGTTCACTCAGAAGTCTGATTTCGCATTAGGACTTGAAAGACGATCAGTGAGTTCTCCTCCACGCAGCCTGTTGACCGACCGAAAGCGGGTCGTCTGTCTAGGACTAACCCGACTGGGAATTTGCATAAAGCCCATTCCGTGTAGGAGCCTGATATTGAGAACAAAGAGAGTAATCAGATAATGATAATATACTCCATTCCGCGATACGGCTCCGAGATCTGGAAATAAACAACAAACTCACTTTTGGGCTGAATTTTTATATTAGGCAAAAATAACCAGGATTAACCAATAGGTTGGCTTTTATGCTTTGATCATCTTCAAGCTAATGACACTTGTGCAAAAAAAGATGCGAGTGCTGCATTAAAGTTGATAAAGAAATATGAGGAAATAGGAAGCACCACTAAGAAGCAGACTTGACTCTCTATCGCTCGAGGGTAGGTAAGTTGGACAGTGAATTTGTTTTTGTCGAAGAATTTTAAAGCATAAATCATATAGTAATTATCATTCATTTTTACCTCCTCGCTCACCACTTATTTTATAACTTCTGGGTTACTAAATGCCTATCAGTAGTACGTCAGAGGGGCAGCACCTGCTCCCCATACCAAACTATGTTCTCAATTTGAGAACTTCCAAAGCCGGCACGAGCTGTCAGAGTTGTTGCCTGTATACATTATACAGCTCATTTATGGTCTGTTTATTTTGAACTCGCGCCTCTCGATTACCATTTGAACCTATCAACCTTTGTTAAAAAGAATTTAGTCTTCTTCGTCAAAACGACAGCAAGTGTAGCAAGCGGAAATCAATAAGGAATTGCGGGTCGCCACAATAACTACGAAAGTAATGCTCGATTCACCTTATTTTTTTACTAAGCAGGCATCTTCTATCTGTGCTTACCTCATCCTCCACTTACTCTTCTCTGTCTTCCACACTTCTCTTGATTTTTAAAGTACCTTTGCAATAACAGCTAAGAATGCTGAACTGTTGCACGCATACACACCCACATACACGTGTACCTTCATCCAACAGACTGCTTCGCTGCATTGAAGAAGCACCCATTGCTGCACACACTTGTGGACTTTGTAGTAGAGAGTACATTGCCACACCAGTAGTGCACTTACCCGGCACATCTTGCCTTAGTGCCAAAGGCACAGAAGTGGCAACACCACGAATGAGGAGTGGAAAGAGGGTTACTTGAAGGTGGGTGGTGGGTTCTGGCAGACTATCAGTATGACTTCATGACCGTGTCAGGTGTTTGCTTTCACTTACACTGCGATTTCTCGTCTATCAACCGCCATTGTTGACTTCGACGGTGACGAACCATCCCACCACTGTCAGTTTTAACTTCCCCTCCTTCAAAGTTAGTGGTGTTAGTGTCATCCACGAATATGGACAGTGCACAGGAGGTGCATTTGTATCTCGCCAGCCCAGTGTATGATGTGACCTCTCATAGTGAAAAACTGCTGACAATCGACCACACAAATTTAGCACTTTTGCTTTTTTGTTATTTTAGGTTTAATTTTACTGCCACGAAATGGTTTACTTCCAAGCTGTAAAACGGGTCAAGGTTCTGCAATTCAAAAGGTACAACTAAGTAGTTGTTCTCAATGCATGCTAGAGTTATTCTGCAAAAACAACAGAATGATCGAATTTTCATGCACCCTGGCAAATGAATTTGGGATGTAGTGTATTTTGGCACAAGTAAAATGGGTGGATGGAGGTTTTATAAGCGAACTTGTCATGTCGCTCCATAACGCTCCTCAGAAAATAGTAAATTGGCGCAACAGCTTAAAAATGTTGATGCCTGCCACACGCTGCTCAAAAGTTAGGAGGAAACTACAAACTCGCCCATTATAGTACGTGCTTAATCAGTATGCAGAGTAACCTACTAATAAGTATGAATCACTGGTTGGAAATGCAAATAGAAATAAAAATATTCATCGAGATTACTGCAATGATAAACAGGTTTGTTAGGTATATGTAAGCAATGCAAAAATTAATAATCTTAAAATTCAAGCTGTGATTCATTGCTGTTCTTTACAAACACGTAGTTGTTTTTGAAACAGGGGTTAAACTTGAATACTGTTATTTTTAGATTAAATGACACAATCTTGCGCACATCTAATTACCGTGAACTAGAAGTAAGATGATATCTAAGAATAAAGTGCAATGCAGGCATTTTGGTTCTGTTTAGGGCAAACCGTGGTCAGAGTAGAACTGTATATTCCACGTTTTTGTTCTTATACGTCAACGATTTGGCCTTAAGGCCACTGAGGTGGACTGCCGAACTTAACACGGACGGTGGGCCCTTCGACGTCGCCGTGGGTTAACTGAGAAGGTGTACGTAAACCCAATGAAAGTTGAAAGGATACCTTAATTTTTGTTGTTATTTACACCGATTGTGAATTCAACCCTCTTGATTTTACTATTGTAACCCTTGTGGTTCCATAATCATGAAGCAGTGTTCGGGTTTCCTATTTTTCGTGCTTTAAGTGCGATGTGAAGGTATTTACTTTAACGCTCTCTTAGTTTGCATAATGTAGAGCTGGTTGTAGTTAATTGCTTTCTTTACTGCGACAGGTCTTCAGGCAACGGCTTTTACAAAGACTCCAACTCAGATGACTTACTACTTTACAATCAGATTGTCCTCTACTAGAATGTGTCGGCCGCCTGAAATATTGCAGCAGCTCCAAAAACCCACTGGGTCTTCTGTCAGGTCGTGTGTGCTGGTGTTCTAGTCAGGTCTGCAGGTCGCTACGTCAGGCATTATTGAATAGATGGAGTGGTATGATTGTGGGTAATTGTACGGATCTGCATAAGCTACTTTAATAATTCATATCCTGCTGCTTGTCCTTTTCTGTGAAGTAATTTATTATTGCCTGCTGTAGTGTTGTGCTTCGTTTACGAATTCTGAAATGTCATTTTTAGAGTTGAAGGACTGTCGGAATTCTTATTGTCTCTGTTGTACTTTTCTAGTGAGAATGATTGTATTTGAATATGTAAAAAGCATTTAATTTGATCTCAGCTAAGTAGATTTCACTGTTAATGAAAATTTTGAGCCCGAAACAGTAGAGTTAGATACCAGATAATATTCAATTTTTCGTGATCTTTGTCTGCTTAGCAATAAGGCAAGAAGAACTAGCCATGAGACTGTTTTAGCTTTAGCTGAAGTATATTTAATGGGCCTAGTGGCAGTGGGTGACCACGTAGCTACTTAAATATGTCGTTAGGTATGTTTTGTTACTTTAGTCGCGAAGCAGGAGAACGCTTATACCGTGATATTTATAGTTTCCTGACAGCTCTCTTGTCACTGCGGTTTACGAAACGGTTCACTTATTTTCCCCTCTGGAAAAAGTGTTTTTCATGGCACAAATGCAGTTGTCATTAAAAGGGTGAAGCAAATATTTTTTATGTCAATTTGTTTAACATAAACGGGTTTGAAAGGAACTTTGCCTACTAACAAGCATATTTCTCGCAGTTCAGAATTAGTTTTTTGTAAGCAGTGCTAAACTCTCAGTTTGAATCAACTCTTCGTAATTTTTAAGCGTTATAGTCTGCTTGGCATTCGTTCCCTTGGTTCCACTTAAACTATCTCCCATGTGAGTTCGTTGCTCCGGATGTCTATTAAAATGGTTATCAAGTCTTCCGATAATTTTTCATTGGATTGGAAAATGTAGTTGCTAACTAAATGGGCCCAAGCTTTTTTACTTGAAAGGATTTCTTCTGGTTTACTTGACTCAGTGAAACGCTAGTATGTTTGCATGGAAACGGAGTCGATGACCTTTTGGTTATGCAAAAAGTATTCAGTGTTACCTTATAAAACCGGAGTTGTCATTATAAATCTTCCTCTCTCACTTCCACTTATTTGCTTTAGGACTGTTAAATAACTTAGTTTACTATCTTTGACCAAAAAAGTCTTACAAATTCCTCTTTATTTTTCTATTATTTTAGGAAACATAGGCAGTAGCACAAATGACAAAATTCTCCTTCCAACTTCAGGCATACTTTTTGGGAGCTTCCGGATTTTTGGGTTAACCAAAATTTTGGTGGTTCTGATTAATTTGTTTCAGCCTTACTCAGGAGCAGGAGGCCCACTTTTTGCCCTAAAATACTTATGATATATATGGTTTCTGCAAAAGTGCACCAAGCCTTAAGAGAAGCATCGCAATTCTCCCTCCAAAAATAGACTCCCTGTCCCCAGCCCTCCTTTTTGGTACCTCTTGAAGTTGCAAATCAAATGCCTGCCCTAACGATTTAGGTCTGTTTCTGGTTGTTGCACGCGCGCGCTTCCATTGAATGTCCGTGCAGTCGTCCTTCGAATTGAGACGAGTTGGAGCTGCGACTGAGCCAATGGATTGGTCGTTCGGAGGTGGAGAGTTGCCATAACTAAGCTGAGGAGCCCAACAAACGTAGCGACTTCTCTTACCTTCCTGGACATAAAGTGAGTTCGCTGAAACACTGCATTTATTTTATGTTTCGTTTGTTGATAGAGGCACTTATATGCGACGCCCTGAGTCCCATGTCTGAGCGTGCATTTCACTAGCTTGCCAAAAGGATTGGTTGGTATTGTTAACGCTAGGAAGAGTAGAGGAAATGTGAGGGGCTGCGGTGTCTGGCTATTTTCTAGAGGCGGGTCTTGGCATTGCAATAACATCTTTATAGTAAAACAGCGGAGGCAGAAGTGTGGAAGAAGAACTGTCATGCAATCAAAACTGGTCATTTCACGGTGTAATGAATACTCATTTCCGTTTTGTTTTGAGTATTGTGTCCACGGCTTCCAATAGTTTTTACACCCACTCTTGCAAACACCAATGACAGTGGTGCAATGACCTGGGAAAAGGAAAGGCAGACGATGGCGAGCTGATAGTCTCCTAGGTCATGCTGGAGTGTGGCATCTCAAATGGATTTTGGTGGGAATCCCATTCGCTCATAATCGTTTTTAACCTGGTCGCTTTGGGGAAGGCTGTCCATCTGGTGGAAGGTAATCGGAGGCCGTAAGTGTTATGGAGGGAGCGTAATTTGTGTGCGAATTGCTGTTCGCAGGACTGCTTGTTCGCGAGTCCTATTGCATTACCGTGAAGAAGAAGTAAATTAGGCATTATTTCAACTTTTTGCTGAAATCTGAAACTATTTACGGTGTGGAAGGGGTAACGGTTCCTTAAAATGGTTGAAAAATTGCGAATAGTGAGTTGTTTCTTCCCTTCCAACTTTACCAATTGAGAAGAACAGTAGGTTGGGTTTCTAGATCGCCTTGAATGCATGATGATAGGGTCTTTGAGCTCAGAAATGCACTGTTTCCGTTGAGAAAACCGAAAATCTGACGCTATCGTGTTTCTCCTCACTACGGAGCGTCAAACTTCAAGGTCGTTCGCGCCTCCTTGTCGTCTCCTGCGGCATACTCCCTAGTCGGCTTTCCAGCCAATCGGACAACGAGACCTTGACGCCGACTAATGAATTTGCGGGTGGATTTAAAGCCCTCCTTGTGGATGTCAAAATGCGCGCTCAGGTCACCTCTCGCCTTCACTTTGATGGCCAATTCTTCCCATTGCAAAGTGCATGGAATATGTTTTGTTTCAATGGCGTAAATTAATTTGCTTTGGGTGCTTTTACGAAGCGCATTTTTTCTCATTCACATATTGTGAACATTGTAGTTGGTGTACGCAAGGTAGATGGAGGCCGGTTTTAAAGTGTGTTTTGTAAGAATTATTGGTCGGACTGCTTATTACCGCAAATCTGGTATAGTAAAGACGCCTTTTCTCCATTGATTCACGCTAGAATGTAAGGGAAGGAATAGGGAGAGAAGTAAAGATCCTATTCATTTAAGGCACGTTATATGTGTCGACTTCGTGGTTGTTAAGTTTGAACTTTTATGAAATTTGACTTAAACTTATAAACGTCGAAGGAGGCTTTTTGTTTTATACTCATGTCCCCATGCGTTTTAATAGCTTGAATGCAGTGGAGCTACATAAACGTGGATAAAGTGGGTCTTGGATTTATTACTTCTTTAAGAGATATTGGGACGCTAGAGGCTAAACCTTGCTCTTAACTAATTTCCTTCATAAAATAAGCCAGGAGCGAATTCCATAATATCTTACGCTTAACTTGTAAGAGTCTGCTCTGAAACTAAAAAGCGTACAAAATAGCTCCTCAACCTTTTTTTACATCTCGCGTGCCTTTCATTTTCAAAATGACACATTTAGTTCGTTTTCCTATTTCGTCAAAGACGCTTGTAAAAAGTGCTGTGGGGTGTAGTGGATTATCAAACAGACAGAGAATGATTGAGTAAACGGAAGCTTTTCACCGAAAGTCGAGGCAAAATGTCCTTCTTATGCATACTCAATGAAGAAGAGTGAACTTGACTTTGAAAGAAATATGCATGTTCATTGATTGGGAGATTGGAAACGCGGTTCCTTTGAAACCTGATTTCGCCATCAAATCCTGAGCGCTGCTGAGCGTGAAACCTTGCCTCTGCCGCATACATTAGGCGACTTTAAAGCAGCATCAAAGCACCATTTTGACAATAAACCATCTGTCTACGATATGGAAAATGTGGAGTTTCATGGCACAGTATTTTCAAGTGTCTTAATTTCTGCATCTGGTGTCATTTGCTGTCTGTTTGGCGGGTAAAGTCTAGTTAGGAGAGCCCATACCCTAAGCAATTTGACATGGGACCGATTAGTATTACACTGCCTTTGTTTTGAAGACGAAATCGTGCCTGTTGTGAGATTTTGTTCCTCGTTTAGTAATTTTAATTGGTTTTACTTTTCTTCAAGCAAGGAGTAGAATGTGCGGGTAGGGTGGACGCTGATATGTATTTCAGTAGCACCATCTTACTAACTCCCTTGCAAATTGGTGGTCGTAAACGCAGGTCGATCATTACTGGTACATTTTGATATTTACAATCATGACTGTTTCCGTGTGTTTTTTTTACGAACAAATAAGTGCTTTTCAAGTATTGGTTAATTTTCTAATTTTTAACCTATAATCACGAGTTTTTCGGCCCTGTGAATGCGTGTTGAGCCTGATGTCCTATTAGATTATAACCATTAATATGAAACCGGAGTAGAGTTTATTTAAGATAGATGTTACAGTGCGTTTTGCGTATCTCCCGCGAAATAGATAAGTAGATAGGGTGGGTGTGGCACAAGTACTCAAATTTGGGGAAGTTCATATCTTTCAACTTATCACCATTCAAATAGGTAGTAATATATGGAAGTTTGAGGAAAGACTTCCGTCCTTTTGGCAGCCAATATTTTGCTATTTTTACAATACCTGAAAGACGATGAGGAGTGGTTTTGTGCAAATGTTTGACGCAGCTCTGTTTTGTAGTAGGTGCCTCGAATCTTGCCGCTGCATGTCCACGCAAAGTTTGTAAGTTTGCGTGCATCCTTCTCACTCATCTCGGTTGGGGTTTTTCACTGCCTATATTAATGTTGCTGCCTGGTGAGAGCATTTTCCTCACTCCTGTTTCATCGGTGGAAGTTGTTTTCCACTGCCACACTCTCGCTCCGTCCTATATGCTCAGTCCGCCTGGCGCACACTGCGGCAGTGGGCTTTACTACCACGTTGTACAAAGGGACCCATAGTTTAAATTTGGTCGAATTCTCAACCAAACAGACTAACTCTCCTTGCTTATCATTTACCCTGTTGTTGGTTCGCTTTTTTGTTGTTTTCCTACCTGTTTTTATGCAAAAACACTATAGCATATTCGTCTCATGTGCTTTCAGGTTTACTAAAATAAATTCTTTTATCACAGGTCAAATCATGCTACCTGCAGTAGTAGCTAATTCAACTGCCAACGTGATTGGGACAAGTGCAAAGTTCTCACAGGGAGCATCCACTCTTGAGGGCCTGCAACACAACAAATCATACAATGTCTCGCTGGACGTTCGTAGTGGTCAAGCCAAATTGGGGTATTACTTCGCAAAAATTAGATCACCACCCTCAGGTAGGCTGGTGCATTTGATTATGATGTGCAACTTCATATCAAAGGGTATTTCTTACTAACGCGTTTTCCTTGTGACTTTTGTGGCGTCATGCTTTAAGAGCACATATTGACAGTTGTTAATGCACGATCCCACATGTTTTACAGTTGAGCAACTTTAAGATGTTACGTGATACTCTCATTGGGGTGGCACTGACACTAATAACTTTGATGAAGAGAAAGTTGGAATTGACAGTGGTGGGATTGTTCGCTACCATCGAAGTCAACAAC
>NW_020170481.1:284049-300289 GCF_000524195.1 Echinococcus granulosus
TGGCCATTCTGCATGCTCCATCGAGATAGGTCAAAATTGAGCTGATGACACGGTGTGTGCTGTGGCCTTCCCTCAAGGTAGATTCACAGAAGGAAGTGCGCAATCGCATTCAGTATCAAGGGGGATTGCGTCTCAGTGGCCACACCGAATCGTGCTTTCTCGGTTTCCAAGTCGCTCTTTTACAAAGGCATTGTGCATTTGCACTGTCTCCGACCTCCATTTCGTGATAAATGCATCAAGTTGGGGAAGTATGTCGGTGGTGAGAATCACATTTGCAGAGCAGCTAGCCGTCCCTTTGTTCTCTATTCAAGGCTAACTTATGATTGGAAGCATGTAATTGATTGACACTGATTGTAGGGACAACCATTGTAGGTAATAGCAATAATTGGCAGTGTCACCACTTCCGAAGCAGCATCTGCTACGTATAAGGTAAATAGCACTCCCGATTCCCTTCTTCGGTTAGTCAATTTTCAGTTCTACGCCGTCTCAGCACATGCTTCCCTTACTCCTCCATCTATTTTGAGACCACGCCTTCGTACTGCAAACCGGTATAAGCGTTCACCCCCACCAGATGAAGTGGAGGTCATTTCTGTTGTATTTACATGTGCAGAATGAAGTGGATTCCACCGTCATGCCTTACTGGTTCTGCAGGTAGTGCTCTGAAGTTGATCGCATGGCCACGCCGACCCAGTGCGTGGTGCAGTGCAGTAGTAGTAGTAGTAGTGGAGAGAGGTCGTTGTTTCCACGCAAGTGCAGAAGATGGTTATAACAGCCTTAGTGATTTTGATTAGGTAAACTCCAACATAGGGAATCTTTTGTCCTCTGCTATCCACTGCATTGTTTCTGTGTATTCTTATCCCCAGGGGGAGTGCTCCCTACTGCACTGACAAAGAGATTGTCGGTTTGTGAATACGTGCCAGAATGTGCCTGAGTAATGTGTGGGGAGGAAAGAATCCTCCTAAAAACTCTTAAGCTGGGACAATGCAAGTGCGTTAGTGGAAGTGCGTTTTGCTATGTCTCCGGCATCATTGGAAGTGACTTTAAGCCTCTGAATGGATTCATCGTAGACCACTTAGCCGGATTAACTGTTACAGCTCACTTGGCACTTCTTTGCGTTACGGCATTGAAAAAGGTCTTCTTATCCCCCGAAGGAAAGTGCAGTCTTCTGTACTGCCGAAGGAAAAGTTGCATTATGAATTCGTACAAAATTGTGTTCGCGTAACGTGTGGGAAGTGAAGAATCCTCCTCAAAACACAAGCCGGGACAACGCAAGCTAGCTAATGCATGTGAGATTTGCAATGTTCTGGACATTATTGGAAGTGACTTTGAGGCTATAAACGAATCCATGGCAGACCACTTCGCTTAGTGAACCATTACAGCACACTTGGCACTTCTTTGCGTTGCAGCATTCAAGAAGGTCTTGTTACACACCTCACATGTAATTTAACACATTTTACTCTCCTCCCACAAGTGAACTTTGTTTTAATATGTTCATCTACTTTGATGACATTACCACTCATTCTCATCGTCTGATGTGGAGTCACCTTGCAATCACTGCCCTTGAAAATAGCAAATTGTGCATCCTTGTCACAGGCATCTCAGCAATGTACGGACATTTGACAGAATAGTTTTTATGGTAGTTTTCAGTGTTGTAAAATGTATGAAGGCCAAAAAACACTCAATGTTTATTGGCACCTCTTCATCGGGTTGGTGGTTTGGAAATGATGCCTTGGGGCGAATGGTATCTTTAATGCGATAGATTGTGTGAAGTTTAGATGAAACCTTTCCCCTTCTCACTCAATGCATTGTGATAAATAAGGAATAATTTGAATTAGCTCCGGAAACCCGCACCAACATGCTCTCATCTAAACCTTACTCTCCCTAGTAAAATTGTCGCTCATATTTGTTACATTTCCATGCAGGTGATCAATCATTTGGTCAATGCACAATCTGTCACAATGGGATTGGAAAGAGCAGCAGGAAGAAAAGAACAGTTTTGTTAATTGGTCGAAAGAACTAGCTGACTGGAGCATGACTTTCACACTCAAGGTACATCAACTTCAGCGAGCAAGATTTACTTACTTCCACGAGCAGTCCAGATTTCAGTATTCCACTGAAGATGCCCAAATTCATCTTTCCACGGAGAGGCACACTGAGCGGAGCAAGAAATGAGGCGACAGTTGCCTACTCAGTGGAGAATGCGTGCAGTCTACACCATCATCAGCAAGTGCATTGTTATGCTTGAACAAGTTGGCGCAGGGACACGGTACCAACACATGCTAGAAAGGAGGTCAAGTGGTGTGCCCACCACACTCTCTGCATTGTCACTTACGGCTAATCACAGACAGACAGACAGTCGGGTTTGCAGACAATGTGTACCCACTACGTGGCAGTTGGTGGTGCTCAACAAGAATTGGAACACCACCCACAGGTGAGCTGGTGCATGTGGTTATGATGTGCGGCTACACGTTAAGGGTTACTTCCCACTGACTCATTTTGCTGCTGACATTTCCTCCATCTCAATAGCCTTAGGAGCAAATCGTTGACGTAAAGAAACGAGAATATCAAATAAACATTGTTAAACTAATCTTTGTTTGAAGCAGTCAAAAGTGAAGTGTTTGAATCGTATTTTATTTCAAGGTACTATCGATATTTGAATTCGCTAGAGGTTGTGTCATTTGATTCTAAAATAATGGTATTTGAGTTAAACCCCTGCTCGGGAAACAAGCAAGTGTTTGTAAAGAATGGCGTTAAACCATACCTTGTATCTTCAGATCGTCCATTTTTGGCACTGCTTAGATACGTCTAACGAATTTCCTTAGCATTGTAGTTAACTGGATGAATGTTTCTATTTCTAATCTAATCGGTGATCCATAATTAACCTTCGTTCACTCCGCGTACTGACTATGGGCATTTCATTATGAGAGGACGGGTAATTTAGTCTTAACTCTTGAGTAGCATATGACAGGCATCAACAACTTTAAGCTGTGGTGCTAAATTACTCTCTTCCGAGGAGCGTTAGAGAGCGCCTTGATAATTTCGCTTGGAAGACCATCACCCACTCATTCTGCTCGTGCTGTAACACTTGACATCTTGTATTCATTGGCCATAGTGCGCGGAGATTTGACCATTCCGTTGTTAGGGCAAAACAAAACTTGCATGCATTAGGCGCCTCTGCTATGTTGAACCATTTGAATTGCAGAACTTTGGCCCGTTTTACCTCATAGAAGTGAACCATTTTGTGGCAGCGAAATTGGACCGAAAATGCCAAAAGTGAGGTAAAAGTGACAAATTTGTGTATTTGACTGTCAACAACTTTTTACTATGGGAGGTCATATGGTTGTCGCAAATTGAATCCGACTGATCAGCGACTGGTGCATTTTCTGCATAATGGGAGCCTGTAGTGGGAATAGATTTGCTGTGTAAGCACAGGTTACTGGCTGTGATATTCCACATGAATAAGACATTTGATAATTTGCACCAACTCACGCAAATGTTCCGGCATGAACTACAGCCACGCAAACGAAGATGATGCCAAGAGTTGCTGAAGTCAGGCCAGATGTGCTAGTCGAGA
Organism: Echinococcus granulosus; assembly: GCF_000524195.1. NCBI lineage: Eukaryota > Metazoa > Platyhelminthes > Cestoda > Cyclophyllidea > Taeniidae > Echinococcus > Echinococcus granulosus. Next base: position 287,624 of record NW_020170481.1, read on the forward strand.
CAGTGATTTCTTCCTCTCTTACGTAAAATGGCAACAAAATGAGAGCATCGCTTGAAGTAATAAGGCCTGTTAACTGTAAACCATGCAGAATCGGGCATCAGCAAGTGCCATGTAGTAGGTAGTTCAATATGTGCTCTTAAAGCATGCGGCAGGAAATGTCAGCAGGAAAATGAGTTGATGAGAAACACCTCTCGATGTGGAGTTGCACATCATAATCACATGCACCAGCCTACCAGCAGGTAGTGTGGTAATTTTTGAGAAAACTTTGAACAAGTTGCCTTCACCCCTACGAACCTCCAGTGTGAGATCGTTTGATTTGTTGGGTTGCAATCCCTCAAGAGTGGTTACTCTTTGTGAGAAATTTGCAATTTTCCAGATCTCGATGCCAGATAAATCAGCTGCCACCGCTGTTGGTTTGATTTGATCTGCGTTGCTGACACTTACATTTGAGGTGTCGCAAATTATCTAGCAGGTGTGAGAATCCAAGTGACTCCATTGAAGGTGATACAGAAGCGAGGGTAATTTTCTCCCTTTCCCTTTTTTCGTCAGCACTTCTGCGAACAAGCCTTGAAAAGGTGATTCCAGCCAAAGTGGTTCCAGCCATCTCCATTGAAGCATCAAGATGCAAATTCATAATCAAACATGTGTGTGTAAAGTATGTTGAAGGAGCAAACCTCTTACACAACTGAAAATACTCTTTGATTTGTGCCAGTAAATTTCACGAGTGGAAGTTGCATGCGATTTGACTCAGTGGTTGTTGATTACCTTATGACCGTATGATGGTTGAAGGTAGAGCATTAAAAAGAAGGAAAAAATTCACCGATATAACAGTCACCAATATATGTCAAGTGCTTCTTCGTGTATGCTGATCAGAGTGAGATGTTGGAAGGTCTCTTACCACGATCTCCCCTGCATCCAGTCGCCAAAATGCAGGTGACGAACACAATGATCCCGAATTGAACCGCCATTTCTACTCCACTCTACAAATGCTCCACATTTACCACCCATGTCAACCACATCAGTCTGTTAGATATCGTGTTCTTGACCTGCAAGGCGACCTCTCCACTAATTGATTTATTCAATGAAAGGTATTAGATGTGGATCTGCTTAAGTCATCTCACCCTCAACTTCTGCACTCACCAGCATCCACGTGACGAAATGAATAGTCGGCCTACCTTTTTTACCACTTTGAACCTACGGGCATGTTACCAATTCCTGTCAACGTAGTCAAATGATATTTGTTTCGCATTCCTTGTTGCTACATTCACAATGCTTACTTGATTGCACTCACGATGATGTGTAGAAGTGGACGTGTATTTGGAAACGTGGCACATCTGACGTCGACTTCAGCTTCGTGGACGCGCTGTATTATTACTCTGCGGTGAACTGAACTGCAGTGCATTTCAATGTGATGTGACATGGCGATGTACACTGCATTTAACGACGGAAGCGTGCGTGGCTGTCTGGACTCGGACTTGTTATAGGCGGCACTGATATGACCTGCTACACTCCCGACGGTCCAGAGTATGTCGAAATGGCAATTATGGTTGATCCATTTCAAACAGAAACCTGATTGAGCTACTGAACCTTACCTGCTTACTTTCCGACGCACCGTTTTACATTTTGAAATCCTTTTGGAATTGCTCCAAGTAAGCACATTCTTGGATTTTGCTCATCTACTTCCATGTCGCCATAGAAAATGATGTGAAGGCACTGTTGAATTCGCCACGTCTAAGTGGCGATGCTCTAGGGTTGGGAGAAAGGACAAGAGTACGAGGAGACAAATATCCTACTCATCTCTTATGTGATGTTCTTTGCACTAATTCACATCTCTGAAGGAAGATGCGACAGTTTTGAAGTGTACCAATGACAGTGTCGTGTTGTGGAGACCACTAAGAGCGAAACGGTACACATTGCAGTGGACGAAAAAGTTGTCACATTTTTGCTTTCCTTCTTTTCTTTTTCAACTGCTTGTACACTCTTTTACACTCACGCCACAACTCACGCATGCTTTGCCCCGCAGCTGATTGACTAACTGAATGATCGCTTCATGATTTTCCTACCCGTCTAAATGCCTAACGGAATGTCATATTTATTGAATGACTTCTCGACTTTTTCTTGCTTACTTATGAACTCTTTTACTGTTTGACTGATTGCCAATAAAGTTACCTCGTTTTTGAACCGACAGTTGCGTAATGCCACTGAGGATTGATGCGTTCCGAGTACGAGGCAATGCCGTCGCACTTGCCCTTGGATGCTTACCACTCTGATGTGATGACCAGCTCTTCAATTTGTGAAGTCTGTGAACCGATGAAAGTGGAGTAGATGCATGGATACGCTGAATTGGTGAATCCATGTCGATGGAACTGCAGTGTCGGAGAGGGTGCAATGGCCATAACGGAATATGAGTGACCAAATTATATCGGGGGAAATAATGAGGGTTTGTTGAGAGAAGAAGGAGGAGTTGGGAATTGTGAAGGTGAGATTGGGAAGAAATAAGGAGAGGAGGAGCTGATGCAGGAGAGAATTTTCTGGTGAGAGTGTAAAGATATAGTGTGAGGTGGTGGAGAGGAGATGATAGAAGGAGCTGAGGAGAAGGCGCAGTGGATTGTTGAGGTGCGAATAAACGTCACTATTCTAAATGGGAAGGGTCATGTGGGAAGAGCAGGGGTCAGTTGTACGTGAGGTGAGATTGCGGATGACGTGTTGACTCAGGCAATTGGTTTAGCAAGCTGCGTTTGAATCCTTGAATTCCCCAAACTACTTTACTACTGTGTGTTCGGACTACCTCTTTGGTCATAGGAGTAAATTCCCTCGTAGTATGCCTCAACCATTTTAGTCGTCCAAATTGGAATCTATTTCGACACAGCATAGCCAGACCAAAATATCTGGCACTCATTTGGGAATGGAGGATGCCACAAGTGGACTAGATGGAAATGCCCTATAGACATTTGATGGGATAGCAGTTAATCGCGATGTCTTAGTGAAGTTGGCCGATCTCAGGTCAAACTCGGTACCCGCAGTGGTCATTTCTCGGGAGGGAAGGGAGTCTGCTAAACAAGCATGAAGTAATAAATGTTATCATTGTCTTATGGGATTGTTTCATTTATTAATGTAGGACGTACTGAAGGGGATTCGGCAATGCCACCTCCCTGCCTATCTCTCTACCTGTCCTTTGTTGGGGCCAATCTATAGGTCGGGGAGATGTTTAGGGGCGGGTCCAATCAACTCAGTGTAGCCTAAGAGGATAAGTGTTGTACTCAGTGCAGACCTTCCTGTTGGCTTACGCTGAATGTATTAACGCCAACGCATCTCTGTAACTTATTAGCCGCAACTCCATCAGAACATTCGACGTGCCGTTGAAGAAGAACCACAAACTTTTGCATAGCATATGGCACTGGGTAATGTTAAAGGTAGTAGAAGAAGAATGGAGAGGAGAGAAACTTGGAGACAAACCAGTGAACTGTGTGGAACAGGCAGGATAGTTTCTTCAAAACGTAAGTAAGGAAGTGTTCTACAATCGCAAAAATGGAGTTTAATTTAATAAAGGTTTACCCGTGTTCTTCTATTAGGAGGACTGTTTGTTTGTTGTCCCAGAGCGCATGGAACTATTTCTCAAATTCCTCACTTATGGTGCTTCCTTTATTCGTCTTTTCAACTTCTACCATCGACATCACTCCAGAGCTGGATAAGCGGCTTTCAACTCTTTGGCTTGAGAGATACGGCTAATGCTCACACAGATCTCTGTGTTTTATACTATTCCCATGCCTCTTACAAAGCCGAAAGAAATACATCAACTGTATGCATGAAATCAGGGTCTTTTCCACTTTATCCATTGATATATTGAAACCATATTTCTTTTATTGTTCAATGGTAGTCAATACATGTCTTAGATCTCAGTACATTTCATAGTATTTTCATTAAAACAAAGAGTAAAGTTTGGCGCTCCAGATTTGTGACCTCTATTGTTTGCAAATAGTCGAGTCCATATAGCACACCAGGACATTCCCGAAGACGAATGAAGACATGTTATTTGAGCTGAATATGTATTTCCGACCTGTTGAGTGAATTGGGCCTACTGGCGTGGCTTGGAGGCCAGGCCGTCATGCAGAGATGCAATGGTAGTTTTTCCAGTTACTAAAACCGAGCGGTATAAGATCGAGCTACGTAGTACATACCCCATTCCTTTTTTGGGCTTCCTCTTTGATGCTATCCCTGATTAACCTCACACGTCAGCCGGCACCTTGTGATCGGTGCTGTAAATTTTCATGCGTCATTGTCTCTACTCGTCAATTCTGCTGCATCTAGAGTCTCGTTTCGCTGCAGAATGCCGTCATTATTGTATTCGGAAAGTCTGCGGTAGAGAAATGAATTTCTTTTGGCAGTTCCAGACTGTTGCGCCGAATGAGTTTTGTGAACATTGTTAATGCTAGCAGACACGGGCAAGATGCTTTGGAGGACTCGTTGAATTAACGCACGATCTTGAGAACGAGATTCCCACATGCCCTTGAGTGTGTTGTGCTCAAATATCTGTCCTTAATTAAGTGTGCATTGTGATCAAATGGATCTTAAAAAGCGTGGCCATTGCTGATACCTGAAGTCAAAGTCATGTCTCAGTGGCCACACCGAATCGTGCTTTCTCGGTTTCCAAGTCGCTCTTTTACAAAGGCATTGTGCATTTGCACTGTCTCCGACCTCCATTTCGTGATAAATGCATCAAGTTGGGGAAGTATGTCGGTGGTGAGAATCACATTTGCAGAGCAGCTAGCCGTCCCTTTGTTCTCTATTCAAGGCTAACTTATGATTGGAAGCATGTAATTGATTGACACTGATTGTAGGGACAACCATTGTAGGTAATAGCAATAATTGGCAGTGTCACCACTTCCGAAGCAGCATCTGCTACGTATAAGGTAAATAGCACTCCCGATTCCCTTCTTCGGTTAGTCAATTTTCAGTTCTACGCCGTCTCAGCACATGCTTCCCTTACTCCTCCATCTATTTTGAGACCACGCCTTCGTACTGCAAACCGGTATAAGCGTTCACCCCCACCAGATGAAGTGGAGGTCATTTCTGTTGTATTTACATGTGCAGAATGAAGTGGATTCCACCGTCATGCCTTACTGGTTCTGCAGGTAGTGCTCTGAAGTTGATCGCATGGCCACGCCGACCCAGTGCGTGGTGCAGTGCAGTAGTAGTAGTAGTAGTGGAGAGAGGTCGTTGTTTCCACGCAAGTGCAGAAGATGGTTATAACAGCCTTAGTGATTTTGATTAGGTAAACTCCAACATAGGGAATCTTTTGTCCTCTGCTATCCACTGCATTGTTTCTGTGTATTCTTATCCCCAGGGGGAGTGCTCCCTACTGCACTGACAAAGAGATTGTCGGTTTGTGAATACGTGCCAGAATGTGCCTGAGTAATGTGTGGGGAGGAAAGAATCCTCCTAAAAACTCTTAAGCTGGGACAATGCAAGTGCGTTAGTGGAAGTGCGTTTTGCTATGTCTCCGGCATCATTGGAAGTGACTTTAAGCCTCTGAATGGATTCATCGTAGACCACTTAGCCGGATTAACTGTTACAGCTCACTTGGCACTTCTTTGCGTTACGGCATTGAAAAAGGTCTTCTTATCCCCCGAAGGAAAGTGCAGTCTTCTGTACTGCCGAAGGAAAAGTTGCATTATGAATTCGTACAAAATTGTGTTCGCGTAACGTGTGGGAAGTGAAGAATCCTCCTCAAAACACAAGCCGGGACAACGCAAGCTAGCTAATGCATGTGAGATTTGCAATGTTCTGGACATTATTGGAAGTGACTTTGAGGCTATAAACGAATCCATGGCAGACCACTTCGCTTAGTGAACCATTACAGCACACTTGGCACTTCTTTGCGTTGCAGCATTCAAGAAGGTCTTGTTACACACCTCACATGTAATTTAACACATTTTACTCTCCTCCCACAAGTGAACTTTGTTTTAATATGTTCATCTACTTTGATGACATTACCACTCATTCTCATCGTCTGATGTGGAGTCACCTTGCAATCACTGCCCTTGAAAATAGCAAATTGTGCATCCTTGTCACAGGCATCTCAGCAATGTACGGACATTTGACAGAATAGTTTTTATGGTAGTTTTCAGTGTTGTAAAATGTATGAAGGCCAAAAAACACTCAATGTTTATTGGCACCTCTTCATCGGGTTGGTGGTTTGGAAATGATGCCTTGGGGCGAATGGTATCTTTAATGCGATAGATTGTGTGAAGTTTAGATGAAACCTTTCCCCTTCTCACTCAATGCATTGTGATAAATAAGGAATAATTTGAATTAGCTCCGGAAACCCGCACCAACATGCTCTCATCTAAACCTTACTCTCCCTAGTAAAATTGTCGCTCATATTTGTTACATTTCCATGCAGGTGATCAATCATTTGGTCAATGCACAATCTGTCACAATGGGATTGGAAAGAGCAGCAGGAAGAAAAGAACAGTTTTGTTAATTGGTCGAAAGAACTAGCTGACTGGAGCATGACTTTCACACTCAAGGTACATCAACTTCAGCGAGCAAGATTTACTTACTTCCACGAGCAGTCCAGATTTCAGTATTCCACTGAAGATGCCCAAATTCATCTTTCCACGGAGAGGCACACTGAGCGGAGCAAGAAATGAGGCGACAGTTGCCTACTCAGTGGAGAATGCGTGCAGTCTACACCATCATCAGCAAGTGCATTGTTATGCTTGAACAAGTTGGCGCAGGGACACGGTACCAACACATGCTAGAAAGGAGGTCAAGTGGTGTGCCCACCACACTCTCTGCATTGTCACTTACGGCTAATCACAGACAGACAGACAGTCGGGTTTGCAGACAATGTGTACCCACTACGTGGCAGTTGGTGGTGCTCAACAAGAATTGGAACACCACCCACAGGTGAGCTGGTGCATGTGGTTATGATGTGCGGCTACACGTTAAGGGTTACTTCCCACTGACTCATTTTGCTGCTGACATTTCCTCCATCTCAATAGCCTTAGGAGCAAATCGTTGACGTAAAGAAACGAGAATATCAAATAAACATTGTTAAACTAATCTTTGTTTGAAGCAGTCAAAAGTGAAGTGTTTGAATCGTATTTTATTTCAAGGTACTATCGATATTTGAATTCGCTAGAGGTTGTGTCATTTGATTCTAAAATAATGGTATTTGAGTTAAACCCCTGCTCGGGAAACAAGCAAGTGTTTGTAAAGAATGGCGTTAAACCATACCTTGTATCTTCAGATCGTCCATTTTTGGCACTGCTTAGATACGTCTAACGAATTTCCTTAGCATTGTAGTTAACTGGATGAATGTTTCTATTTCTAATCTAATCGGTGATCCATAATTAACCTTCGTTCACTCCGCGTACTGACTATGGGCATTTCATTATGAGAGGACGGGTAATTTAGTCTTAACTCTTGAGTAGCATATGACAGGCATCAACAACTTTAAGCTGTGGTGCTAAATTACTCTCTTCCGAGGAGCGTTAGAGAGCGCCTTGATAATTTCGCTTGGAAGACCATCACCCACTCATTCTGCTCGTGCTGTAACACTTGACATCTTGTATTCATTGGCCATAGTGCGCGGAGATTTGACCATTCCGTTGTTAGGGCAAAACAAAACTTGCATGCATTAGGCGCCTCTGCTATGTTGAACCATTTGAATTGCAGAACTTTGGCCCGTTTTACCTCATAGAAGTGAACCATTTTGTGGCAGCGAAATTGGACCGAAAATGCCAAAAGTGAGGTAAAAGTGACAAATTTGTGTATTTGACTGTCAACAACTTTTTACTATGGGAGGTCATATGGTTGTCGCAAATTGAATCCGACTGATCAGCGACTGGTGCATTTTCTGCATAATGGGAGCCTGTAGTGGGAATAGATTTGCTGTGTAAGCACAGGTTACTGGCTGTGATATTCCACATGAATAAGACATTTGATAATTTGCACCAACTCACGCAAATGTTCCGGCATGAACTACAGCCACGCAAACGAAGATGATGCCAAGAGTTGCTGAAGTCAGGCCAGATGTGCTAGTCGAGACAGTGATTTCTTCCTCTCTTACGTAAAATGGCAACAAAATGAGAGCATCGCTTGAAGTAATAAGGCCTGTTAACTGTAAACCATGCAGAATCGGGCATCAGCAAGTGCCATGTAGTAGGTAGTTCAATATGTGCTCTTAAAGCATGCGGCAGGAAATGTCAGCAGGAAAATGAGTTGATGAGAAACACCTCTCGATGTGGAGTTGCACATCATAATCACATGCACCAGCCTACCAGCAGGTAGTGTGGTAATTTTTGAGAAAACTTTGAACAAGTTGCCTTCACCCCTACGAACCTCCAGTGTGAGATCGTTTGATTTGTTGGGTTGCAATCCCTCAAGAGTGGTTACTCTTTGTGAGAAATTTGCAATTTTCCAGATCTCGATGCCAGATAAATCAGCTGCCACCGCTGTTGGTTTGATTTGATCTGCGTTGCTGACACTTACATTTGAGGTGTCGCAAATTATCTAGCAGGTGTGAGAATCCAAGTGACTCCATTGAAGGTGATACAGAAGCGAGGGTAATTTTCTCCCTTTCCCTTTTTTCGTCAGCACTTCTGCGAACAAGCCTTGAAAAGGTGATTCCAGCCAAAGTGGTTCCAGCCATCTCCATTGAAGCATCAAGATGCAAATTCATAATCAAACATGTGTGTGTAAAGTATGTTGAAGGAGCAAACCTCTTACACAACTGAAAATACTCTTTGATTTGTGCCAGTAAATTTCACGAGTGGAAGTTGCATGCGATTTGACTCAGTGGTTGTTGATTACCTTATGACCGTATGATGGTTGAAGGTAGAGCATTAAAAAGAAGGAAAAAATTCACCGATATAACAGTCACCAATATATGTCAAGTGCTTCTTCGTGTATGCTGATCAGAGTGAGATGTTGGAAGGTCTCTTACCACGATCTCCCCTGCATCCAGTCGCCAAAATGCAGGTGACGAACACAATGATCCCGAATTGAACCGCCATTTCTACTCCACTCTACAAATGCTCCACATTTACCACCCATGTCAACCACATCAGTCTGTTAGATATCGTGTTCTTGACCTGCAAGGCGACCTCTCCACTAATTGATTTATTCAATGAAAGGTATTAGATGTGGATCTGCTTAAGTCATCTCACCCTCAACTTCTGCACTCACCAGCATCCACGTGACGAAATGAATAGTCGGCCTACCTTTTTTACCACTTTGAACCTACGGGCATGTTACCAATTCCTGTCAACGTAGTCAAATGATATTTGTTTCGCATTCCTTGTTGCTACATTCACAATGCTTACTTGATTGCACTCACGATGATGTGTAGAAGTGGACGTGTATTTGGAAACGTGGCACATCTGACGTCGACTTCAGCTTCGTGGACGCGCTGTATTATTACTCTGCGGTGAACTGAACTGCAGTGCATTTCAATGTGATGTGACATGGCGATGTACACTGCATTTAACGACGGAAGCGTGCGTGGCTGTCTGGACTCGGACTTGTTATAGGCGGCACTGATATGACCTGCTACACTCCCGACGGTCCAGAGTATGTCGAAATGGCAATTATGGTTGATCCATTTCAAACAGAAACCTGATTGAGCTACTGAACCTTACCTGCTTACTTTCCGACGCACCGTTTTACATTTTGAAATCCTTTTGGAATTGCTCCAAGTAAGCACATTCTTGGATTTTGCTCATCTACTTCCATGTCGCCATAGAAAATGATGTGAAGGCACTGTTGAATTCGCCACGTCTAAGTGGCGATGCTCTAGGGTTGGGAGAAAGGACAAGAGTACGAGGAGACAAATATCCTACTCATCTCTTATGTGATGTTCTTTGCACTAATTCACATCTCTGAAGGAAGATGCGACAGTTTTGAAGTGTACCAATGACAGTGTCGTGTTGTGGAGACCACTAAGAGCGAAACGGTACACATTGCAGTGGACGAAAAAGTTGTCACATTTTTGCTTTCCTTCTTTTCTTTTTCAACTGCTTGTACACTCTTTTACACTCACGCCACAACTCACGCATGCTTTGCCCCGCAGCTGATTGACTAACTGAATGATCGCTTCATGATTTTCCTACCCGTCTAAATGCCTAACGGAATGTCATATTTATTGAATGACTTCTCGACTTTTTCTTGCTTACTTATGAACTCTTTTACTGTTTGACTGATTGCCAATAAAGTTACCTCGTTTTTGAACCGACAGTTGCGTAATGCCACTGAGGATTGATGCGTTCCGAGTACGAGGCAATGCCGTCGCACTTGCCCTTGGATGCTTACCACTCTGATGTGATGACCAGCTCTTCAATTTGTGAAGTCTGTGAACCGATGAAAGTGGAGTAGATGCATGGATACGCTGAATTGGTGAATCCATGTCGATGGAACTGCAGTGTCGGAGAGGGTGCAATGGCCATAACGGAATATGAGTGACCAAATTATATCGGGGGAAATAATGAGGGTTTGTTGAGAGAAGAAGGAGGAGTTGGGAATTGTGAAGGTGAGATTGGGAAGAAATAAGGAGAGGAGGAGCTGATGCAGGAGAGAATTTTCTGGTGAGAGTGTAAAGATATAGTGTGAGGTGGTGGAGAGGAGATGATAGAAGGAGCTGAGGAGAAGGCGCAGTGGATTGTTGAGGTGCGAATAAACGTCACTATTCTAAATGGGAAGGGTCATGTGGGAAGAGCAGGGGTCAGTTGTACGTGAGGTGAGATTGCGGATGACGTGTTGACTCAGGCAATTGGTTTAGCAAGCTGCGTTTGAATCCTTGAATTCCCCAAACTACTTTACTACTGTGTGTTCGGACTACCTCTTTGGTCATAGGAGTAAATTCCCTCGTAGTATGCCTCAACCATTTTAGTCGTCCAAATTGGAATCTATTTCGACACAGCATAGCCAGACCAAAATATCTGGCACTCATTTGGGAATGGAGGATGCCACAAGTGGACTAGATGGAAATGCCCTATAGACATTTGATGGGATAGCAGTTAATCGCGATGTCTTAGTGAAGTTGGCCGATCTCAGGTCAAACTCGGTACCCGCAGTGGTCATTTCTCGGGAGGGAAGGGAGTCTGCTAAACAAGCATGAAGTAATAAATGTTATCATTGTCTTATGGGATTGTTTCATTTATTAATGTAGGACGTACTGAAGGGGATTCGGCAATGCCACCTCCCTGCCTATCTCTCTACCTGTCCTTTGTTGGGGCCAATCTATAGGTCGGGGAGATGTTTAGGGGCGGGTCCAATCAACTCAGTGTAGCCTAAGAGGATAAGTGTTGTACTCAGTGCAGACCTTCCTGTTGGCTTACGCTGAATGTATTAACGCCAACGCATCTCTGTAACTTATTAGCCGCAACTCCATCAGAACATTCGACGTGCCGTTGAAGAAGAACCACAAACTTTTGCATAGCATATGGCACTGGGTAATGTTAAAGGTAGTAGAAGAAGAATGGAGAGGAGAGAAACTTGGAGACAAACCAGTGAACTGTGTGGAACAGGCAGGATAGTTTCTTCAAAACGTAAGTAAGGAAGTGTTCTACAATCGCAAAAATGGAGTTTAATTTAATAAAGGTTTACCCGTGTTCTTCTATTAGGAGGACTGTTTGTTTGTTGTCCCAGAGCGCATGGAACTATTTCTCAAATTCCTCACTTATGGTGCTTCCTTTATTCGTCTTTTCAACTTCTACCATCGACATCACTCCAGAGCTGGATAAGCGGCTTTCAACTCTTTGGCTTGAGAGATACGGCTAATGCTCACACAGATCTCTGTGTTTTATACTATTCCCATGCCTCTTACAAAGCCGAAAGAAATACATCAACTGTATGCATGAAATCAGGGTCTTTTCCACTTTATCCATTGATATATTGAAACCATATTTCTTTTATTGTTCAATGGTAGTCAATACATGTCTTAGATCTCAGTACATTTCATAGTATTTTCATTAAAACAAAGAGTAAAGTTTGGCGCTCCAGATTTGTGACCTCTATTGTTTGCAAATAGTCGAGTCCATATAGCACACCAGGACATTCCCGAAGACGAATGAAGACATGTTATTTGAGCTGAATATGTATTTCCGACCTGTTGAGTGAATTGGGCCTACTGGCGTGGCTTGGAGGCCAGGCCGTCATGCAGAGATGCAATGGTAGTTTTTCCAGTTACTAAAACCGAGCGGTATAAGATCGAGCTACGTAGTACATACCCCATTCCTTTTTTGGGCTTCCTCTTTGATGCTATCCCTGATTAACCTCACACGTCAGCCGGCACCTTGTGATCGGTGCTGTAAATTTTCATGCGTCATTGTCTCTACTCGTCAATTCTGCTGCATCTAGAGTCTCGTTTCGCTGCAGAATGCCGTCATTATTGTATTCGGAAAGTCTGCGGTAGAGAAATGAATTTCTTTTGGCAGTTCCAGACTGTTGCGCCGAATGAGTTTTGTGAACATTGTTAATGCTAGCAGACACGGGCAAGATGCTTTGGAGGACTCGTTGAATTAACGCACGATCTTGAGAACGAGATTCCCACATGCCCTTGAGTGTGTTGTGCTCAAATATCTGTCCTTAATTAAGTGTGCATTGTGATCAAATGGATCTTAAAAAGCGTGGCCATTGCTGATACCTGAAGTCAAAGTCATG